>NC_079506.1:841169-949741 GCF_030052815.1 Hevea brasiliensis | reverse complement strand
GATTTTTAAAAAAAAAAAGAGAACCAAAAATTTATACTTGGATTATGTTCATATAGGCCATGTGAAGGTGAACATACCAAAACAAACACTTTCTTGCATAAGAGAGGCCAATTGACAATAGCTTTTCTCTTGCATCTTTCAACAAGGTAGAACCATTATCAATTTCCAAACTTTGGAATTGAAGACAATAGTTGTAGAATGCTTATTTGAAATTCCATAGCTCAATTAAAATTATATGGAAATGCTACAATCTACTGATTCACAATATTTGCAGAACAGCTTGAAACTAACATTAAAAGGATAAACACTAGCTGAAGTTCCTCCATTCGCTGCATTGATCTTTAACAGCCTTAAGTACCAAACAAAAGGTACAAACAATTCTGCAATCACATAAATGATTTCTAAAGTGAAGAAACAGATGAAAATAATATATACAAATGTAAAAGTTCTATATATATATATATATATAGAAAAAACAGAGGAGCATTGAGCAGAGCATTTTTCATCCAGATCACATGCCTGGAGATTAGACATCAATTTTGGGCAAATGCTTTACATTTTCAAGAAGAAACTCCCGATTGTCATTTTGTTTTCTTGAAACCAAAACAAAGAAAGGTAAAACTATGGGCTTTTTGATAGTTAATTGTTCACGTACGAGAAAATATAACAATAAAATCATAGAAAAAACAACCAAGTAACAAGACTTAACACACAACTGGAAGCAAGGAATAAGATTTGTAGAAATATTAAGTGTTGAATCTCATTCTGTTTTCAGAACCAATGATTTTTCCACCATTGCATGCCGCATAGCAGAAGACAAAATGGAAGCTGTGCCTATTTGAAGAAGCCATCAATAAAGAAATTCTACTGTCCCAAGTTTTTACAAAGTGGAGCAATACTTTAAAATTTGAAAAGAACATGATAAGTTGACAGCAACTTACAGAGGTCTTGACTTGTAGAAGGAGTTAGATACTTTCCATCTCATTTGAAAAATGATAAATTCCAATCCAAAAATCATCCTCAGTAAAGACATCAGAGATGAGCAATCCACTCAGATGATGACATCAGATTCACAATGAGCAAGAAGATTACATTTACTTGCTCAAAATACTATGTTCCCCAGCATCCCAATCTTGTCAAAATGCTTTCTCTGTCAACGTTTAGTGATCAGATTGATACCCCAAAACTAAAAGAAACACTTTCAACACAGCGCTACAAAATGGATATCTGCAACTGTTTATTAATTTCAGATAACGGCAGCCATGATATGAAGCTCTCAAAGCATTGAAACCCAAAACTTCATCTGAGTCTAAAGTGCTTCCATAAAACTCTGAATATCAAAGGTTCACACTAAAAATATCCACCAGGCTAGGGGCAGGCACTGCATTTTGTTTCTGACAACAACAATCAGAATCATGCTTTAGCCAAGAAATTTAAATATAAGGATGTTCATCATTTTATCAGCTGAGGCACTTACTAGCTGAAATTCTCTTGCAAAATGTAGATGCTGAAATTCTAGTGTGGATTTCTTTGTAGTGGCACTTCCAGTTAAAACTAGAGAACCAAGAAAACAAAATTAAGAAATAGGAATACTTGCTGGTAATTATGCATCAATGACTTAAAAACTCAAGAAGCCCATATTTAGGGCATAAATTGGTCAACATGTTTCTCTTAAAAGTATTTAGGGCATAAATTGGCCAACATGTTTCTCTTAAAAGAATGTGTGGCATAATTATAACATGTAAGTAAAGGCAGAATCATGCATAAAATCCTTATGTGTCTATTGGAAAATCATGTCAGTCAACCAGTGAACAGTACTGGATTTCACATTCATTTAATGTTGTCAAATTAACACAAGGAAAAAAAAACCCATGTGAATTAGGTAATAAAAAGTATAACTGATTCCACAATTACATAAATTGATGTATTTTGAAGAGAAGAAATAAAGAAATAAAATATAAAACTATAAATATTATGAAGAACCAGAGGACCTTTGAACAGATCAAGCTTCTTGTGTTAAGTACCTTCCATATCACATTTCACAAGATAAGGCTTCAATTTGGGGCAACTGCTTTACATTTTTTTGGAAGAAACTCGAGATAGTCATTTTTTTTTCCTGAAAAACCAAATTAAACATCACGGAAGAGTTCATAACAAATAAAATGTTCGGAAAACCCAGCACTACTTATCACACTGTTTGATGGAACGTGTAAATTAGATGACAACAAATCACTGTTGAATATTATTTTGCCTTTTCCAGCTCTGCATTAAGCAGTTTACAGGACAATGCAAAAAGAGGAAAAGATTAAGAAGCCAAAAATAAACTTTTGCAATGAAATTGAGTAATTAACTACACGAAATTGTCATAGTTAACTCACCAATTGTCAATATCAACATCTACGAACAACTTCTTTGAGGTGAGTTTGGCTGCCATCCACTGAGGTAAAGACATCAAATTCACAATGAATAAGAAGATTACATTTAGAGAACAACAAATCATGTTTCAGATAAAAATTTGAATATAGGGAGGTTCATCATTTTATTAACTGAGGCACTTACCACCTTGTCAGTTTATGCGTATAAAACCAATTCTCTGGCAAACTGTAGAAGCTAAAACTACAAGGGATTATGGGACTTCTTCATAGTGGGAACTCACTAGAGAAATAAGAAAAAAAATACAAAATTAAGTAGGAATCTTGGCATTAAGTGCTCAAATCAAGAGTGAATACTTGCTGACAAGCTGGTAAGTGCCAAATAATTAAGGCAGGCTGTTAATTTAACTCACAAAGTTAAAACTCGTAGATGAAGTTGATCAATGACAATGCCCTTCATCGAAATTTCATATATGAAGCTACTCATTGAATCCCCATCCTAAAGTTTGGAAGCAGTAGCCGTACACCTATCTAGACGACAAAGAGAAAGAAAAAATTATAAAGAGCCAGAAATAAATTATTGCAACTGAAATTAATTGAAGTAATGAAATTACTAGATAATGTCATGGTTACACGCCAATTGTGCAGCACCTCTGAACAACTGCTTTGAGATTTAAGAGAGAATATTGCAAGATATCGATCAACCTGCAACATCAATATAGAAAAACACATGAAAATCCAAGAATTTTAATGACAAAAACTAGCGTCTGCTTCAAAGATAAATAATAATAATAATAATAATAATAATAATAATAATAATAATAATGTTTATTGAAGGGGATAAGGACATACCCCAAGAGAAGTCGATCTGATTCTTCTGATCATAGTTTGTAGCAGCCATCCAGTTGAATCCATCTATCGTCAATACTAATATTTGGGATGTGAGCAATCTTTGGCCAATCAGCACCCATGTTGTTTTTGCAACTTTCTGATAGTTGAGGACATTCTTTAATCATGAAAGATTGCACGGTAAGGCTTGCTATCCACTCCGGTAAAGATATCAAATTAGGACAACTCATGATTAGGAGATTGCGCAGAGTGGGAACATGTTGAAGTCCCTTTGGGAGTGACGCCAATTTGAACAAATATGCAAATTGAAGCCGCCGGAGGCTTCCAAGGTATTGCCACTGCATATCATCAGATAAATTAAGCTCCTCACAAGCATGGATGGCAAGAATCTCAAGGGAGGGTAGATGCCACAACTCCTCCGGCAGAACTTCTAGATCCTCAATGTTCTCGATATGCAGAATTTTCAATTGAGAAGGGGAAATCGAAGAAGAGGTAGATTGTGACACAGAAATCTTCATCTTCAGTATGTCCTCCAATGACTTCTTGCTGGCATTTATCAATACCAACTGTTGTACAGATGGAATGAGAGGCATTGAAGTGAGGTTAGGGCAAGACCTGATAGCCAAATAATCAAGACAGTGAAATTGTAGCAACTGAGGCATGGATGTATCCCTCCTCCAGCCCTTCAGATTTGGGCAATTTTCTAGCCAGAGTTTCTCTAAGGAAGGGAAGAATAGTGCATTGTCGCAATTAATCCCACTCTCTATGTACTCCAGATCAGTTGAATTATAAATCCCCAAAGTTTTAAGTGAAGGGAACCGATCCAACGGTGGAAAATGCTGGCATTTTTTGCAGTTATCAATTCGAAGTTTCACCAAATTAGTGAGGGAAGAAATCCAGCTTGGAAACATGAGTCTTCCGCACCCAAACACAATCAACCATTTTAGATTAAGGTGTGGCCGCAGCTCTTCCAATGACATTTCTTCATCATTTTCACCATCATCTGCACCACTATCACTATTATTATCATAGGGATCGCCCAATTTCCATGATAATCTCAAGACTTGAAGGTGTTGCTTCTCTTTCAAATTGGCTGCCTTAAATTCAGATGCTGGATTTTTCACATGCCGTAGATTCATGATTCGAAGCACATCTCTCAGATTATTCAAGCCACTTAATTCACCAAGTCCACCATGATGTTTTGAGACACCGTTATCTTTGGCCACCATGAATACTGATAAATTCTCAAGGGAAGTCAATTGACCAATCCCACGTGGCATATGAGTCAAACTAACACATCCCCGAAGGTAAAGGTTTTGGAGATTGACCAACTTTTTTATATGCTTAGGTAACTGCTTAAGCCTTTCACAGTGGAATAGGTACAAAGTTTGCAGGTTTTGAAGTTTAATAATGCAATCAGGAAGGATTTCAATGTCTTTATTATCCGAAAGACTAAGAAATCTTATGTGCTTCAATTTATGAATAGAACGTGGCACTTTCTTAATTCCCAAATCACATAAACTCAATACCCTTACATAACTTAATTTAAAAAAAATTTCTTCGCATTCTACTTCTTTAATAGCATGCTTTTTTGGCCAATCAAATGATGTAAATGTTCTCACCTTTGATACATTAGGTAAGCAACTTGCAATTTTTTGCCATGACTCAGCTTCAAAATCAATCGACAGATGTCGAGTTTTTTTTTCAACGCACTTTGCATCTGAATTTAATAAAATGATTTCATCTCTTACTACTTGCATGGCAAGATCATGCATCAAATCATGCATTTTACAACTCCATAAATTGCCCAACGCATCTTCCTCTACTTCTTGAAAGAAGGACCTCCATGAAAGCTCCTTGAAATATTTTAAACCTATATCTTGAAGACTTTGTTCTGAATTTGATGATTTAATAAATCCTTGTGCCATCCAAAGGCTCACCAAATATGGGATATCAATTTTATAATCTTTTGAAAATAATCTACAATAAGCAAAGCAACATTTTAAATGAGAAGGTAGATGATTATAACTCAATCTTAGAGTTTGCATAATAGTACTCCCCTCTTCATTCATATTTGGAAGCTCTTTTTCTTTAAAATTTTGCCATTCGTCTACTGTATTTTTAGAATACAATAAACGACCTATTACTCTTATGGCTAAAGGGACTCCAACACATTTTGCCACAATTTCTTTTCCAATTCTCTCATGGTCTGGGCTAATAACTTCCCATTGTTTAAAGGCCATATTTGCAAATAAAGACCACGAATCATCAAGAAGTAGGCCTTGTAAGTCGTGTGTTTTTGTTGATCCTATCATTTCTGCAACATTTTTAAGACGTGTAGTCACTATTATTTTGCATCCACTTCCACCTCCAATTAACAAATCCTTCAACTTAAACCATTTTTCAGAATCCTCATTCCATAAATCATCCAAAACAAGTAAATATTTTTTTCCATTAATTTTCTCATGAAGACGATCTTTCAAGGTATTCATTTCAAGATTTTTAGGTTTCTCACCATCAAGAGATTCCAAAATCTTTTCAACAATTACTTTTACATCAAAATTTTCAGAAATGCACACCCAAATTTTGAGGTCAAAATATGATTTCACCACCACATCATTGTATGCAAGTTGAGCAAGTGTTGTCTTTCCTAAGCCTCCAATACCAGCAATGGAAATAATTGACACATTCTCCCCATGACTAGAAGACAGAAGAAAATCAATGATTTTCTTCTTATCATCTTCTCTACCAACAACTACTTGCGGTAGAGATGAGTGAGTTTGCTCTCTTTCCCCAATCATAGGAAATGTCTTCTCAGGGAGCTTATCTAAGTGAAACTTCTTATTTGCAGCAATCTCATCTAATTTACTTCTAACTTTTTCAATCTTATGAGCCATTTTAAGACCATAAACAAATGGGTTTGAGCTTGAAAAGAAGAGGCGTACCTCCTTCACCATTTTATTGCCAGTCATCATCTGGTTCAGTAAAACATCTGTGGAGAATTCATCTAACAAGTCATCTGCATCATAAAATGCTTCCTTTAGAGAATCAACCCAAACTTTGACTTGATGACTCTGCGAATACTGCTCCTCTGCATCAAGAAGCACAGCCTGGATTGATGAAACTGTCCTCCTGAGTTTGTCAAGCTCATCTTTGACACCCCAACACAGGCTAGTCTCTCGAAGAACTAGAGAACCCAACTTCTTAATGATTTCCACGGCAATGTCGGAGAGAATTGCATCTGCCATTGGCTTTCAAGCTAGGGAGTGGAAAGTAAGGGTAAGGCACAAATGGGAAGTGTTTAAGGTTTGAACAGAAGGATTATGAAGGTGTGTGTGGAGGATGAAAATGCTAGAGTAATATTTATCACAAGGAACTTAGGCTCTTCAAGGATGCTACTCATTCATTTCCTTAAGGACAAGGAACGAATAAGTGCGTCAACCATCATTGCAAGGTAGGAATAAAGAATAATATAAACTTTGGAAAGCAAGTTTTAAAAAAGAAGAAGAAAAGCTGTTACATATATTTCGAGGTAGGAATAAAGGACAATACATACTTCAAAGGATTACTAATTAATTTTTATTTTCATTTTATGTTAAAATTTTCTAATCCTAAAATTAAATTCTCCCAATAGAATGTCATGGTTAAGAAGTCTTAGATCTGCCCAATTTGAGATCCTTTTTAAGGCATATATTCAATGAGTTAATGAATGAGCTAACTAATCATACTTAAGCACCCATAGAGTTATCTCTAACAGATTGTGACACGAACATATTTCAATGCCAATTCTTTTACGGATGGAATCAGTGATGTTGAAGTCAGCTTAGGATAAGATCTGATTACCAATTGAACAAAGCCGTGAAATTGGTACAACTCAGGAAAGAACACTATGAATCTTGAAAATTTTAGGCACTTACGAATGCATTCACATATATTCCAATACATTTATTCTAAGTTATCTCAGGTACCAAGCTTGTTCATCAATCAATTCCATTACACACATATATATATATATTCTATAGCCAAATTTTCTAATGAAAAAAGTTGTCAGAATAGAATCAATGCAAAGAACGAAAGAAACTATCACCTAATTTAAGGATTATAATATTATAATCATTTTCATGTAATTTCAGTTTTTTTTTTGTTAATTGAATAAAAAGACATAAATACCCTTAGTGAGATGCCTTTCTCTCTCCTTGTTCTCTCCCCTCTCCTCCCCATACCTCCTCTCTGTCTCTCTCTCTGTGTTCTTCTACAGCAGATGGTGCTGCTTCCTCAGCCATAGGTGTCCCCTTCAGGTGTAAATGGGGTAGGTTTGACTTGCTTCTTGTTCTCATTAATCTCATTCTGTATGGTCCTGACTAACCTCCATTGCCAATCCAAATACCCAGCCCACATGGTGTAGGGTAGGGTTTTCCGCAGAGGTGGAATTGACAGAGAGGATTGCAATCGATTTTATCCCGTGGTGTTGATTGAACTCATGAGAATGAGGTAATATTCGCTGCGAATCCACGAACACTAGGATTATGAAAAGAGAATTAGCTTCAAGTGATGGTTTATGCGAGTCTCTATTGATAACACCAAGTGATCGGCAAAAATTATATTTGTAATTTTATAATTTTATAAATATAAAAAATTACAGCAAAAATTGATAGTGACTTAATTTCATCTAATGAAGCGTAAATTATTTATCGAGTTCTGTAAGAAACAAATGATATTAAAATATGAAATTTTGATTTTCAAATGTTAATAGCCTTTTACTAACAATTGAAAGTTCAAAAATTTAAGAAATGAAAATTATTTTATATTATAGTTACAATTTTAATTTATTGATTAATGACTTATAAAAATTTTAAAGGTTATGTTTATTAAATATTATAGTCAACCATCAAGAATCTATAAATAAAAAAAGGGCCTTTCATTTTTTTATTGAAATAATAATTTTATTAATAAATTTAGGAAAAACTTAAAAGAGTAGGTCCACACTAACCCAGTTATCAAACCTTCCATTTACATTCAACCTAGGACCTCCAGTGTTGGGTGAAAAAAAAAATCTAAAAAATATCAAAAAAGTCCAGAGTCTCATACCGAGTATATAATAAAGCCACCCTTACTAAAGTATTGGCAGCAACATTAGTTTGTCCCTTAACCAAATGAAGGGACATCTGGACTAAAAACAAAAAAAGCCCTTTACAATTAGCAATGACTTGCCCAAACTTGGTCCAGTTGTTTTTAGAAGAAAACATAGCATTGTAGACCTCCTTGCATTCAGTCTCAATGAAAATGTGATGCGGAAAATCTCAAAGTAGCCAATGTAAAGTTTCTCGAAGAGCAGCTGCTTTGTCTAAACACGAAGGAAGATAACCAACTAGAAAGCCCAAATAACGAGAAACTGTGATGTCAAATGAATTCATATAATGTTTCTTTATAAGCAGAAATTTATTAAAGGGTGAAGAAAAGATGAGAGGGAAAAATCAACTATGGATTAAGCCCAAGACCAACAGGTTAATCCCATACACACAACCAATACTAACTAAAACCACCTGTTGATGAAAAAATGCCCTTATTGAATAGCTTTTAGCATCATCCTTGCATTATTATGATCCTTAAAATATACTGGAATGAAATGTTTTCTTTAGGCTTGGAGACAATGATACACATTTCAAGTAATTATTTACTGGGCATTTCCCAATCTTATGGACGAACAAAGGATCCAAAGCACGAGTGGCAAATACTCCATACCTGTAAAAAAAAACTCCATATGATCAACTCTGTGTTAAAGCAGGTAATGACTCTTGCATTTTTAAGTTGCATATTCGTGTAACTACAAAAAGCGTAGCAAACATTAAGGTTGCTCGCAACAGTAGGATATCTTATTGACAAAATAAAAGGAGTACCTTTCAGTTATGGATCAACTATTCATGCCATTATTTTCATAGAATGTCCACTGTATAAATAATGTTCATATCCAATGCACAAGAACGTCATTAGGAATGGTGAACAATCAAACCTTAATGAAAAAAATCTTTGGTCAGTTTACAAAGTAAACTAGGAAAAGATTTCATAGGTTGAATGTGATTTCACGACTACAACTATTTGAAGATGTTGGGAGGTAACTTGTAGAATTTAAAGAGAAGAGGAATATGCTGACCTTAAAAGAGATAGTAATTACAACTATTTGCATATGCAAGGATTGCTATGATCAATGGATGTGCATATGCTCTGTCACTACACACAAAAACACAATAACCTTAGTTCATAAGAAGAGGTTTATAAATTACATAAAAATACGCACAAGCCAAAAAGTAGTGCAACAATAAATTGAATAATTGAAACCCAGGACTCATCTGAATCTAAAAGGCACCTTTTCCCAACTTTCGAATAGCTTTTGTGAAATTCTTGAGCAATGGTCATTTATACTGTTTATGTGCCTATTGGAAAAGCAAATCAGTCCACCAGATTGGATTTCACTATGTTCATTCAATATTGTCAAATAACATATTTGGAGAAAAGAAATGAGATGAGTACCATGTAATTTTGCATGATTGTTGTGCCCACAAGATTTCCTCTAAAGTCTAAACTGCAATTGGGTCCGTATTCCATATAAACTAAAATTTTTGCAACATGCACTCGACTGTCAAGATAAGGAATAGTAGAAAACAGATAATTGGAGAATTTCTTTGCATTTTTCACCCTTAAAATTGATTTACAATGATTCTAATTTATATACAAAGGCTAGAACTAAATATGAAACTAATAATAGTCAATAAATACAATGATTCCTAATTACATTCTAATTTACAGCTAATTACACTAATTAAGGGATTCTAACACTTCCTCTAAAGTTGGTTCATGTATATTGCACATGCCCAACTTGTAAACTAGGGTATGAAACACCTTACAACTCAATTCCTTAGTGAACACATCAGCTAACTGGTTTTTTGAACCTCGTAAGAGACACTTAAGGAACCATCAATAATTTTTTCTTTTATGAAGTGTCTGTCAATCTCTATATGCTTGGTGCGATCATGCTGAACTAGATTGTGAACTATACTGAGCTTTATTATCACAGAATAAGGACAAACCACTAGCTTTTAGCAGTTTCAATTCCTCTATCAACTTCTATAATCACAATAGCGCACAAATACTTAGCTCACAAATACTTTGAGCCATTGCTCTGAATCTAGCCTCTACACTAGATCTAGCCATCATATTTTGCTTCTTGGTTCTTCAGGTGACTAGATTACCATTAATAAAAGTACAATAACTGGATGTCAATCTCTTATCATCAAGAGATCTAGTCCAATCTACATCTGTAAAGGTCTTAATCTAAAGGTGATCATGCTTTGAGAAAAAAAGTCCTTTCTCAGATGTAGATTTTAAGTATCACAAGATACGAAAAATAGCCTTCAAATGAGATTCATGAGGATCATGCATAAACTAGCTCACTAGACCCACTACATATGCTATGTCAGGTCTAGTGTGCAAAAGATAAATCTCTGCCAACCAACTTTCGATATCTCCCTAAATCCATTGATTCCCCAATTTTAGCTTGCAATTTATGATTTTCCTCAATGGGAGACTCTATTGATTTATAACCTAGCATTCCTGTTTCCTCCAACAAATTCAGTTTGTACTTCCTTTAAGAAAGAAGGATTCTTTTATCTGATATGGCAACCTATATTCCAAGAAAATACTTTAGCCTTCCCAAATCTTTGATTGCGAACTCCTGTGCTAGGCGTTCCTTTATATTAGCCATTTCTTCTCTATCATTACCAGTTACCACAATATTATCCACATAGATAATAAGCAGTGTAATCTTACCCCTATAGTGTTTTATAAATAAAGTGTGATCAACATTACTTTGGTAGTATCTAAAGGAAACCATTACCTTACTGAACCTATCAAACCATGCCCTAGGTGACTGTTTTAGACCATATAGTGCTTTCTTCAGTCTGTAAACTTTCCCTCTAGTCTTCTCATCCTCAAACCCTGGAGAAATTTCTATATAAACTTCTTCTTTCAAGTCACCATGTAGAAAGACATTTTTTACATCAAACTAATACAAGTCCCACTCAAGATTTGCTGCACATGATAGTAAAAATTCTAATGGTGTTCATTTTAGCAACATGAGCAAAGGTTTCCTGATAATCTACCCCATACGTCTATATAAAGTCTTTTGCTACCAGCCTGGACTTATACCTCTCAATTAAACCATCTGCTCTATGTTTCACAGTGAACACCCACTTACATCCAACTGGCTTCTTTCCCAGTGGGAGAGTAACAAGTTCCCAAGTCTCATTCTTTGTCAGAGCTTTCATCTCCTCCACTATGGCTGCCTTTTATTTTGGATCAAGACATGCTTTCTTTTAATCCTGTGGGATAGAAATAGAGAAAACAGATAATAGAAAGGCTCTATAAGATGGAGACAAAGAATCATGGGAAATAAAATTAGAGATGGGATGTTTAGCACAAGTTCTAACACCTTTTCTGAGAGTAATAAGAATCTTAAAATCATTATTAGAAGAAGGAAGAATAGACTGAGAATCAAAATTAGACTCATTAGGAATCAAATGATACTCATCACATTCCTCAGGATGTCTAGGAATCGAATCCAGGGATTTCGGTTAATTAGCAGTCTCCTGCTCGATCGCTATATCTGTCTTATTTATCCGAGCATGGATTCTCAAATCTGGCCTATTCAGTCTCCCTCGAGATTTAGGTGACTCTCCCTGAGCATCATTGTTAGGTATAGGCTCTAAACCCAGATTCTCCCCCTAAAGTTGAAGGTTGGGAAAGGACGAAGAAGAAGGTAAAGACACCTCTTCCTTCCTACGCTCCCCCTAAAGAGGTGGATAGAAATAAGATTTAGATTCCCTTAAGGTAACATTCACGCTCACAAAATATTTTCGTGCAGGAGGGTGGTAACATCTATACCCTTTATGAGTACTGTAATAAACAATAAAGACACACTTAAGGGCCTAAGGTTTTAACTTCCCACTGTTAAGCTTATGAACAAAGTAAACACAACCAAAGACTTTTGAAGGGACATTATATGAATTTTTACCTTGCAAAATCTCTAAAGAACTCTTAACTCCAAAGTTCGAAGTGGCATCCTATTAATAAGATATGTAGCAGAAAGAATAGCATATCCCCAATAAGCTTTAGGAGTATTCATTATAAACATAACAGACCTAACAACCTCAAGTGAGCGTCTATTTTTTTCTCTCAGACGCCCCATTTTGAGTACTAATGTTAACACAATTAGTCTGATGCAAAATTCCATGTGACTTTAAATACTCCTAAAAGATTCTATTCATATATTCTGTGCCATTATCAGTTTTTAGTATTTTAACATGAGCATCAAATTGGGTGCTAATCATTTTGTGAAAACTACTGAAAACATGAAAATACTTTATTTTCCCCTTTCATCAAATATACCCAAAATAACCTACTATAACAATCAATAAAGATCACAAACTATCTATAAATTGATAAAGACACAGTTTGAGTAGGCCTCCACACATCAAAATGGATAGTCATAAAAGAAACTGAAGCCTTATTATTTATTATAAGATAAGATTATCTGGTATGTTTAGAAACTCACAAGCATCACATACTAAAAATTCAGTTTTGCATTGCTTAAACAAAAGAGGATAAAGTTTCTCTAAAACAGTAAATGGAGGATGTCCAAGTCTCCTACACGACTGGATAATTTCTTCCTCCACACCCATAGACTGTCCCATCATGGCCTGATTAACACAATCATTCAGTAGATATAGCCCATCTTGCAATCTACCACTGCCAATCGTTCTCCCTATTGTTAACTCTTGAAATACATAGTGAGTAGGAAAAAAATTCAATTTTGCAGTTAAGACCTTTTGTGATAGAACTGATAGACAAAAGGTTAATAGGAAAGTTAGACACATGTAAAACAGAACTAAACTTATAGTAGGAATGTATTTAACAGAACCTGTTCTAGAAACATTAGATAAGGATCTATCCGCAGTGCATATTTTTTCTTTGCTTGATTATGAAGAATAGGATATGAATTTATTCAAAGAGCATGCCATATGCTTGTGTGCTCCAGAATCTATAACCCAAAATGAATTATTAAGATTGGCAAGAAAAGCGTTACCGGAGTTGATGAAGTTAAAAGAGGCAACTGTAGTGGATTGCGATTCAAGCTATGATAGTAATCGCCTAGTGGATTGCGATTCAAGCTGTGATAGTAATCGCCTCAGAGTTTGTACCTCTTCATTAGAAAACATTCCAGTGGTAGTAGTATCTTCAGAAACATCCATAGCCTCGGATACATTTGCTTGTGGTCTAGCAGAGCCCATCTTTTTTCCTCCATGCCCTTTAGTTGTGCAACTATGCAGTTTTAAAAATGTTCCTTAGTGTGCCAGAATTTCCCACAGTAGTCACAATACAAGTAATCCTTATCTGATGGACCATGTGACTGTTCTCGTGAGGAGTTAGTAGTCAATCCAGCCTTATCAACAGCTGTAGAATTGATCATGACACTTTTTCTGCTCTCCTCCTGCTGAACATAAGAGTATGTCTGCCTTAAGGTGGGCAAAGGATCCTTACCAAGCACTTGGACTCGAATCTGATCATACTTCACATTTAACCCAGCAAGAAAATCATATATGTGCTCCTTCTCAACCAATTTCTGGAACTTAACTGCATCAGCCAGACATGAAGCCTGAAAGTCCTAATAGAAATCCAACTCTTGACATAAACTACTCAATTCTGCATAATACTGAGCAACATTCAACTCACCTTGTTTCATTCCATGAACCTTATTCCTAAGCTTATAAACTTGTGCATTATTCCCAACTTGAGAATAGGTCTGAGAAACAGTACTCCAAATGGTAGCTGCACTTTCCAATAGTAAATACCCATGAGTTATATGAGGTTGCATAGAATTGATGAGCCATGACATAACAAGAGAAGTACTCCCACTTGCTGTAGGTAGAACTAGCACTTTTTTGGTTTTTCTTATATCCAGTGATATACCCCTGCAGTCCTCTAGCCTAAATGAACAGTAGATAGGACCTAGACCATGCTAAATAATTAGTTCCATCCAATTTTATAGGACTAATTTGTAAAGAGAGATTATCACCAATAAAAGCAACCTTTGTTTCAGAAGCTTCCTTCTTTCCATCAGCCATCTTCAATTAAAAGGAATAGATACTGAGGTAGAAAGCAAAAAAAACTGGACAACAAAAGATAACCAAAAAATAAATGTGCAAACCAGGCGTGGGAAACACATTGGTCAGAGGCGCGCCTGACAGGGAAAGTCATCGGCAAGAGGCATGGCTGAAAAAATCACTGGGAAAAAAATGCACGTTCTAGCGCGTGAGGAGCTGCACAAAACTTCTGCAGGCGCATGAGCTCATGCGTTTCATTGGACGATAGTGGAACTCCAGGCGTAGGCCAACCTACTTATGTTCTTCCTCCTTAGGTGGGTGGTGATAGTCACCTCCCTCCCTAGAATAGCATAGAAGCTTGCCCACAATAAAACCTACCTAGAATTGCACTATTCACGCTAAAAAATTTTGGCACAGCTCTAATACCAAGTAGAAAACAGAGAATTGGAGAATTTCTTTGTATTTTTTACCCTTAAAATTGATTGACAATTATTCCAATTTATATACAAAGGCTAGAACTAAATAGGAAACTAATAATAATTAATAATGTGGAAACCCATATATATTTATTATTTATTATTATTTTATTTTAATTAGCTAATAATAATTTAATATATTTATAAAAAAATATATATTTTATTAAATAGCCTGCTTATTTATTTTTAGATATATATATTATTTTTGAAATTAAATATATATCTGCAATCTGAACAACCCAGTTCAATAAATAACTCTTATCCCATTCTACACCTAATAGAACTCTTGAAATATATATATACCATAATCATCTCTTCTGCTAAACTTTGTTCTCAAAACTTGTTTGTCACCTCCTTTTTCTACCAAATACTCTCAACAGGGATTTTCATTATCTTTTAATTATTGTTATATGTGTACATATATATATATATATATATATAAATATAAATTTACGATTTATAATCTGATGTGCGCAGAGAATCCCTAAATTTTTACTTCTCTATTCATCACCTTCAATTCTATTTTCAAGGTAAAAATTCTTATTCTTTATTCAATAATGGGTGAATTTGATTTTATTTTCTTTCCTTGATTTGTTATAACTACTCTAGAAATTTATTTTCTCTTTGACCATTGGTATTGAATTGGGTTGATCATGATTACTGTGAGATAGTAACCTTCAATTTAGATTATATATATATATAAAAGAGAGGGAGAGTCGTCCCTGTTCACTGAATCCTGTTCGTTCGTCCACCGAAACATTTTCTATCCCTATTCACCGAATCCTATATATATATATATATATATATATATATATATATATATATATATATATATATATATTAAAGTTATTTTATTTTATTATTATTTGATGTTTTTCTTTTATATTTTGGGTGTGTAGGAGATTCAAATAATTATTCTGTTAGTTGAAATTGTCTCTCTTCCATTGAAAATAACTATTGTCTTGGAGGTTACAGGTGAGTAGTAATTATAGTACATGGCACCATTTTAGTCCCTTTTAAAATTCCTTAGCATTAAAATTGTTATTAAATGAAATTTTAAATCAGTATTTTAATAATTATTTTACATGTGAGGTTCTAGAGTTTTATTTTATTATTGAATTTTATTCCAATTTTGATTAAATAATTGATTTTGTCAATTATCTTTGCATTAGAGCCATTAGGATCCAGGGAACAGGCCTTTAGTGTCTTTATATTGATTGATATCTGACTATAAAATTTACTGATGTGTTATACTGAATTTATTTGAGATTGATTTGATCTTATTGACTCTCTGAAATTATTGAAATAAACTATTGGAATTGCACTATCAGTTATTATTTTGCTATCTGAAATTTTTTGTTGATTTTGATTGATTTGTACAAATTGATTTTCTGTTTTGAATTGGTACCTGTGCCCAGTATCTGTTTCTGTTATCTGGCCCTACCGTGTGGACTATCACGGTATTAGGTTGTATTGTCGAGTCATGCATCATTGCAGTTTATGGTTTGCATTAGTATCATATGCATTGATATCTGTGAAAGAGGAGGAAGGTATCTAATATCTGGTAGCACACTTACCATCTGGCCTTTGGTAATGTGGTGTATCATCACCCCGGTGCACTGTACCATAAAATTTTTATTGAATGAAATTCTTTTGTATATATGTTTTATGAAATTATTTTATTAATGATTTTGATAGCATGAGCATGATTTTATTGGATAGAAAATTTATTGCGAAATTAATCAAGCGTTTACCTGTTCCTATTCTGTTGTGTGCTATAATTATCATTCACTGAGCATTAGCTCAAACCACATTTTCTCTGTCTGTTATCTGTTTCAGATCAGTAGAATTCTGTAGCTGATTCAAATATTCAGTCCATTTTCTGGAGAAGGACAATCTTTGATTTGTTCTTATGGTATGCCCGAATTCATGTTTCTTCGGGCTAATAATTAGTTTAGTTTATTGAACAGTTTAAGTTTTCATTTGAAATCTGTAGAGACTCCGCAGTTTACTTATGGGATATTTATGATGTTTATTCAGTATTTTGTTTATTTGGATTTTGTCTATTTTTTTAGGATTAGTAAGTGAACATATTTATTCAAGATACTCTCATAAGACTTGCACGATTTAAGAATACTTAAATTATGCGCCGGTCATGGCTCAGAATTTTGGGTCGTGACAAAGTACCAAATGTAATGGCCCGGTCCACTAGTGATATTGTCTGCTCTGGGCCGAAGCCCTCACGATTTTAAAACGCGTCACTAGGGGTTACAAACTGCCAACTTATAAACCCAGCATCTCTCCCGTGTTTTGCAGATGTGGGATTTGCCTAGGGTGTTACAATCCACCCCCCTTATGGGACTCAGCGTCCTCGCTGAGGTTTGCCCCACCATCGCCCAAGGTTGCACGCGGAGCGGCTCTGATACCAAATGTAATGGCCCGGCCCACTAGTGATATTGTCCGCTCTGGGCCGAAGCCCTCACGGTTTTAAAACGCATAACTAGGGGTTATGAACCGCCAACTTATAAACCCAGCATCTCTCCCGTGTTTTGCCGATGTGGGATTTGCCTAGGGTGTTACAAATAAATACAATGATTCCTAATCACATTCTAATTTACAGCTAATCACACTAATTAAGCGATTCTAACAGGATTTTTTTTTTTTTATAAAAAAGAACAAATAATTTATACTTAGATTATGTTCATATAAGGCATGTGAAGGTGATGAAAATACCCAAGCAAACACTTTCTTGCATAAAGGAGGCCAATTCACAATTGTTTTTCTCTTGCATCTTTCAACAAGATAGAACTATTATCAATTTCCAAACTCTAGAATTGAAGACAATAGTTGTAGAATGCTTATTTGAAATTCCATGGCTCAATTAAAATTACATGGAAATGCTTTGTTATTTTTGTGGCTTGAATTTTGGATATATTTTTCATGGACCTGAATTGTGACCCGCCCTGAAAATTTCACGCTGCGACCCAATTGTGATAAAAAAAGTGAGATCTGTGATGGTAGCGGAGGGCACGGACCAATAAATATTGTAACATTCTACCATTTGCGGTAGAGTTGTGAGATATTCGAAAAACACACTTGGGTTAGGGTTTGAGAGTTCTGATTGATTGTATCTTGCTCTTTTCATCTTAGTGGAACTTTTTTCTCTTGTCTGGCCTGTGGACGTAGACCTTACAGTTGAACCACGTTAAGTCCTGTGTTATTCTTCTTCTCTTTTCAATACTGTGTGATTGTGTAATTTGTGTGTGTGCCTTAGATTTGCGTGCTTATTATAACATGCTTCAATCTACTTATTCACAATATTTGTAGAAGAGCCTGAAACTAAAATTAAAAGGATAAACAGTAGCTGAAGCTCCTCCGTTCGCTGCATAGATCTTCAACAACCATAAGTACTGAACAAAAGTTACAAACAATTCTGCAAAAGTTACAAACAATTCTGCAATCACATAAATGATTTCTAAAGCGAAGAAACAGATGAAAATAATATATAAAAATGTAAAAGTTACATAAAAAGAAAAAAAGAAAAAAAAAACAGAGGAACATTGAATAGAGCATATTTCTTCCAGATCACATGCCTGGAGATTAGACTTCAATTTTGGGCAAATGCTTTACTTTTTCTAGAAGAAACTCCTGATTGTCATTTTGTTTTCCCCGAAACCAAATCAAAGAAAGGTCTATGGGAACAACCCAGTAACAGGACGTACCACATAATTTGAAGGAAGGAATAAGTTAGATTTGAAGAAATATGAAGCATTCAATCTCTTTCTGTTTACAGAACCAATGATTTTTCCATCAAAGCATGCCGCATAGCTGAAGACAAAGTGGCCATTGATCTTCAAAATGGAAGTTGTACGTTATTTGAAGAAGCCATCAATAAAGAAAATCTCCCGTCCAAAGTTGTTACAAAGTGGCAGCAATTTGAAGTTCATCAATGGACAAGAGGTGCCATTCATTAAATATTTAGAAGAGAACAAAGGACAATGATTTCGACAGCAATGTCGGAGAGAATTGCATCTGCCATTGGTTTTCAAGCTGGGGAATGGAAAGTAAAGGTAAGGCATGGAAAGTAAAGGTAAGGCAGAAATGGGAAGTGTTTAAGGTTTGAAGACAAGGATCATGAAGATGTGTGTAGAGGATGAAAATGCTATAGAAATATTTATCACAAGGAATTTAGGGTCTTCAAGGATGATAGTCATTCATTTCTTTAAGGACAAGGAATGAACAAGTACTACTTCATCCAGCATTGCAAGGTGGGAATAAAGAGCTAATACTTTAAACAAGTTTTAAAAAAGAAGAAAAAAAGCTGTATGCATTGCAAGGTAGGAATAAGGAAAACATATATACTTTGAAAGATTACTAATTAATTTTCATTTTTTTTATATATTTTATAAAAATTTTCTGATCATAAGATTAAATTCTCCTACTAGAAGGTTGTGGTGCAACTATGTTCCTATCCCATTCTCAAGAACTCGTATATCTGCCCAATTTGAGATCGTTTTCAAGGCATACATTCATTTAGTAATGAAGGAGCTAATCATGCCTAAGCACTCATAATTATACTGCCTTAGCTATTATATACTCCAGTCAATGGATGTGGCTGTGGTAAGAGAAAGAAAATAATTCAAGCAATTGAAGAAAGAAGAAAATAATTTATGAGAAGAAAAAGAGGAAACAAATGAATTTATTTATGTGAAGAAAACAATATGTTCTTTGCTTGGTTGGGTAGGTTTTCTGGTTATCCTGAATTGAATGAGAATCAAATCAAACTGAATTAGAATTTAAAAAAAAATATTATATATTTGAAATTGAGTTGAATCAAACTAAATTTATTTTATTATTTTTTTTATCAAAATTTAAATTAAATCAAATCGATTATTGCCTTACCTGTTAATGGATATTGTTCATCCCTTTTTAGGTGCATCGCACTTTTAAAAATGCAAATTAAATTTATTGCACTAAATAAGATTTAAATTAGAAGATATGTAAAAAAAAATGACTCTTTATTCTAGCTCTTCGATTTGAAAAATTATATTATCAAATTGTGATTTCATATAGGCATATTACATGAAATAACAAACCAATAAAAATTAATGTAAGTAATTCAGTTATTAAATTTTAAAAAAGAAAAAAAAAAACTATTTGGTAGTTACTTAGTAGTTACAATTTTATAGGACCCACTTGTGTATACATATTTACACTCTATTGGTTTGTCATTATATGTAGAATGTCTTACATAGAATCCCCATGGTATTGTATAATCGCTCAATGGGAAACTAATGGAAGCGCATTCATATGGGTAGAATAAATTATTTGCAAAAAAAAAAATAATAATAATTTAAATGAATTTTTACACGATTGTACTTAATTTTTATTTTTTTTGAAAATAATTTTTTAAAATTAAAAAGAATTAAATTATATCATTAGAATTCACAAAAATAAAATCAATTAAATTAAATTCTTATGAAATTTTAATTTAAAAAAAAAATTCCTCTCTTCATGAGAATTGGTGTTCTTCCCTTTGTTGGATGTTTTCTTCTTTCTCTCTCCTTTTTGTCTCTTCTCCCATATTGGAATGGGTATATAAGAAAAGCTAAATAACTGGAGTTTAAAGTGCAGCATTTGCTAAGTTTTTTCTAGCCTTATTTAATTTTCATTTAATGAAGCATAAATTATTTATCGAGTTTGGAAGAA
This sequence comes from Hevea brasiliensis, assembly GCF_030052815.1. NCBI lineage: Eukaryota > Viridiplantae > Streptophyta > Magnoliopsida > Malpighiales > Euphorbiaceae > Hevea > Hevea brasiliensis. The sequence goes on along the minus strand of NC_079506.1, from coordinate 929,179 downwards.
ACAAATTATATTAAAATATTATATTTTGATTTTTTGAATGTTAATAGATTTTTTTACTTACAATTGAAAGTTCAAAAATTAGGAAATGAAAATTATTTTATTTTATAGTTATAATTTTAATTTATTGATTCTACAACTCAACTTAACTAAGCCTTTATTCTAAAAATTTAGGGTCGATTATATGGATTCGCTTTTTTCACTCTAAACGATTTTGGGTTAAAGGTTATGTTTATTAAATATTATAGTAAATCATAGGAATCTGTATATGAAAAAGGGCTTTCTAGTTTATTCATTTGTTTAAATTTTAAAATAGTGAAAACAAATTAAAAATCAATAAAAAAAAGTAAGAAAAAAATTATGATGTCAAATGAATTTACATAGTTTTATTTGGCTTAAAGCTCAATTTTACATATATACTTATTGAAAAAGTTCAATTTAACTCAATTTTAATTTTTTGTCTAAATTAACGTTTCAATTTTAGTTTAATTTAGTCCAAAAACAAAGAAAATCAAGAAATTTAGCTTTTTAATTTTTGAGTTTAAATAAGAAATTAAAAAATTTGGCCAATAAATAAAAAATAATAATTTTTTTCTTATTTTTTATTTAAAATACTCATAAATTTTAATTTTTAAGCTAAATTCAACTGAAATCGAAGCTTCTTAGTTATAGTTAATTATCTAAAGCTAAAGAGACAGCTTAACACTGCCAAATCGACACTTGTTGCCGAAGACGATCAGATGCAACTTGTCATAACCGACAAGCACACCAGCATCAGCAATGGCTCAGAGCATGTTTGCTCCCATAACCTTGAAGAGTGATTTAGCACCCTCATTCTTCTAGCTTATTAGTCTTGAAAATAAACATGAAACAAATCTAAAAACTTTAACTTTACAATTTAGTTTGAATGAGTAACATGGTCAAAGCAACTGCATTGTTAGCTTCCTGAATCGAGATAGGCGGCTGGAGAAATTAAACTTAACCCCGTGAAGCATTTTGTTTGATGTTGGATTTGTTGTTAAATTAATAATATGAAATATTAATTTGCTTAATCTATAGGTTAACGTATTTTTTTTCCTAATATAAACTACTTTTCAGAATTATTTTTGTTAAATTATATTATTAATTACAAAATAATATATAATTTGATGTATTTATACTTATTATATAGTTATGCATCTTAATTTTACTTGTATCCACTAATACTTGCTCATTTTATAGACTTTCAAAATTTTCGTAGCGTCAGGTCATTACCGTTACATTACAAGTCTATTTTCGTCATTTGCAACCACGATTGCAAACGTAGCCGTGAGTATGATTTAAAATCATACTCTCTATTTCTAGTTATGAAAATGATAAATCTCATAATAATAGATGGATGAAAGATACGAATTTGAAACTTTTCTCACTCTTCACATTTTAAAAGTGAAAAAAGACTTGTTATTTTATTTTTCTACAATATAATTTTATATCATTAAAAATAATTTTTATCAATTTTGATGGATAAATTTCAATAACCATCCTTAAACTTTAGGAGTTGTAATAGAGTTATCTCTAAACTTAAAAATGTAATATAAAACTCTTTGAATTTTGAAATTTTACATAGTAAAATTCTTTTAATTCCCAAGAGTTAGTTTATAAGTAACATGTTAATATGACAATTCTGAGAGATGATAAAGTAAATAATTATTGTTATTTTTTTAATGTAAAGTCCTTCTAATTAGTTGCTATACATTTAGTGCTTCATTATTCTGTACAGTTTATATTCTTTTTACGATTCATCTATAAAGAAAATGATAACTGATTTTGCCATTGTCATATAGAGGGGAGGGAATTATCTACATTATTGCTACTCTGCATTACATAAACCGATTATTGAGGGTTAAAAGGATTTTAATGTACATAATTTCAAATTTTAAGAGGTTTCATATCACATTTTTAAGTTCAGTGACGACTTTGTTATAACCACTAAAGTTTAAGGACAACTATTTAAATTTATCCCAATTTTGATATACATATTTATAATTTTATAAATATAAAAAATTACAACAAAATCTTGATAAGAATAACTCAATAATGACTTTAATTTCATCTAATGAAGCATAAATTATTTATCAAAATTTGGAAGAAACAAATGATATTAAAATATGATATTTTGATTTTGAAATGTTAATAGCTTTTTACTAACAACTCAAAGTTCAAAAATTAAGAAATGAAAATTATTTTATATTATAGTTATAATTTTAGTTTATTGATTAATGACTTATAAAAATTTTAAAGGTTATGTTTATTACATATTATAGTCAATCATCAGGAATCTATATATAAAAAAGGGCTTTTCAGTTTTTCTTTTTTTGAAATAATAATTTTATTAATAAATTCAGGAAAAACTTAACAAAGTAAGGTCCACACTAACCTGGTCATCAGTAGGGATGGCAACGGGTCGGCTACCCGCAAAAATCACCATACCCGAACCCGATTAATATTATTAAAACTCGAAACCGTCCCAAACCCGTTTAAAATTTATTCTCAACTACTAGAACCCGTCCCAAACCCGATTATTATTACCCGAAAAAAATCCGAACCCGTTTAATTTTATATATTTTAATTAATATTTTGTATAAAAAATTATTTTAATTAATAATTTATATTTTAAAATTTTAATAATTTCATAAAATATTTAAATTTTATTTTATATAAAATAAAATATAATATTATTATAAAAATATATATTTTATATTTAATTAACTATTTATGTAAATAGGTTCGGGTAACGGATACCCAATATATAAAACCCGAACTCGATCCGAACCCACCACAGGTATTATTTTTCAAATCCGAACCCGTCCTGAACCCGATTATATAATACCCAAACCCGTCTTATTAGGGTTCAGTTAGATTAGGTACCTGCAAAAACCTGACCCGTTGCCATCCCTAGTCATCAGACCTTCCATTTACACCCAACCTAGGACCTCCAATGTTAAGTGAAAAAACCTTGAAAACATCGAATGACAACATATCAGAAGGAAAGCTCGAGGCTCAAACCTAGTATGTAATAAAGCCACCCTTGCTTAAGTATGAACAACTTCATTAGCTTGTCTCTTAACCCAATGAAAGGATATTTGCACTCTTTGAGATAAAAATAAAAAATAAAAAAAAGCTTTACAATTAGCAATGACCTGCCCGAACTTGGTCCAATTATCCTTGGAAGAAAGCATAGCAATTTAGGCCTCTTTGCAGTCAATCTCAATGAAAATGTGATGCGGAAAATCTTGAAGCAGCAAATGTAAAGTTTCTCGAAGAGCAACTGCTTTGGCTACACAAGGAGGAAGACAACCAACTAGAAAGCCCGAATAACTATGATGTCAAATGAATTTTAATTTAAACTTTAATAAAAAAAAATTGCCACAGATCCAAAAAATAAAAAGAGGAAAGGACACTATCACTTAATTTAACGGTTGTAACGTTACAATCATTATGATCTGATTTTGGTGATACAAGTTTAAATTACAAGATATGTTAAAAAAAAAGTTACTCTTTATTCTAGCTCTTCAATTCGAAAAATTATATTATAAAATTGTGATTCCATATAGGCATATTATATGGAATAACAAATTAATAAAAATTAACCATGTTATTAAATTTTAAAAAAGAAGAAAAATTTGTTTTGTAGTTATTTAGTAGTTATAATTTTATAGGACCCACCTGTGTGTACATATTTACACTCTATTAATTTGTCATTTCATGTAGAATATCCTACATAGAATCACAATGGTATTGTATAATTGCTCAATAGGAGTGACGGATGTATTTTTTTTTTTCTCTGGAGCGCATTCATATAGGTAGAATAAATTATTTGAAAAAAACAAAAAAAAATTCAAATGAATTTTTACATAATTATGCTTAATTTTTATTTTTTATTTTTTATTTTTGAAAATAATTTTTTTAAGTTAAAAAGAATTGAATTATTTCATTTTAAACATGATAATTCACAAAAATAAAATCAATTAAATTGAATTCTTGTGAAATTCTAATTAAAAAAAAATTCCTCTCTTCATGAGAATTGGTGTTCTTCCCTTTGTTAGAAGTTTTCTTCTTTCCTCCTCCTTTTTATCTCCTCCCATGTTTTTTCACTTAGCGTCTGTTGCTTAAAGAGCAGCATTTGCCAAGCTTTCTTCTAGCCTTATTTAATTTCACTTAATGAAGCATAAATTATTTATCGAGTTTGGAATATACAAATTATATAAAATATGATATTTTTTGATTTTTCAAACGTTAATAGATTTTTTTACTTACAATTGAAAGTTCAAAAATTAGGAAATGAAAATTATTTTATTTTATAGTTATAATTTTAATTTCTTGATTAATGACTTAAAAAAAAAATTAAAGGTTATGTTCACTAAATATTGTCGTAAATCATAAGAATCTATAAATTTGAAAATAGTGAAAACAAATTGAAAATCAATAGAAAAGTAAGGAAAAATCCTGATGCCAAATGAATTTACATAGTTTATTCGGCTTAAAGTTTAATTTTATATCTATATTTATTGGAAAAATTCAATTTAGTCCAATTTTAATTTTTTTATCTAAATTAATGTAAAAGTTTTAATTTAAGTTTAATTTAGTCCAAAAATAAAAAAATCAAGAAATTTAACTTATTAATTTTTGAGTTTAAATCAAAAAATTAAAAAATTTAACCGATAAATAAAAGAAATAAATAAATTTCTTAAATTTTATTTAAATTAATAAATAAAAAATTTTAACTCATAAATTTTAATTTTTAAGCTAAATTCAACTGAAATTCAAGTTTCTTAGTTAATCATCTGAAGCTAAAGGGACAGCTTAACACTGCCAGATCGATGCTTCTTGCCGAAGACGATCAGATGCAACTTGTCATAACCGGCAAGCACACCAGCATCAGCATTGGCTCGGAGAATGTTTGCTTCCACAACCTTGAAGAGTGACTTAGCACCTTCATTCTTCAAAATCTGAGAGAAGGCATCAAGAGAGCTCTTGTACTTGGCAGCTTCACCAGAGGTCATCATCATTCCTCTAGGAACAGTATCAATGGGATAGGAGGCAAGGGCAGCACCAAAGCGATGAGCCAAGCAAGGGCAAAACTAGCAATGAAACTATCCTGTAATCATTTTATAAAATTAGAAAATTACTGCACCCACTTAACAGTTTGAATGGTCATGGAGACCATGGTAAACTTCTAGTTTATTAGTCTTGAAAATAAACATGAATCAAATCCAAAAACTTTAACTTTATAATTTAGTTTGAATGAGTAACATGGTCAAAGCAACTGCATTGTTAGCTTCCTGAATCGAGATAGGCAGCTGGAGAAACTTAACCCGTGAAGCATTTTGTTGATGTTAGATTTGTTGTTAACTTAATAATATGAAACATTAATTTGCTTAATCTATAGGTTCATGTATTTTTTTTTCCTAATTTAAACTATTTTTCATAATATTTTTGCTAAATTACATTATTGATTACAAAATAACATCTAATTTGATGTATTTATACTTATTATATTGTTATGCATCTTAATTTTACTTGTATCCATCAATACTTGTTCATTTTATAAACTTTGCAAATTTTTCAAAAAAATTTGCATAACGCCAGGCCGTTACCGTTACATTACAAGCCTGTTTTCGTCATTTGCGACCATGATAGCAAACGTAGCCACAACCATGATTTAAAACCATGCTCTCCATTTCTCATTATGAAAATGATAAATCTCATAATAATAGATGGATGAAAGATACGAATTTAAAACTTTTATTTTTCTACAATATAATTTTATATCATTAAAAATTATTTTTATCAGTTTTGATAGATAAATTTCAATAGCCATCCTTGAATTTTAGAGAATGTAATAGAGTTGTTTCTTAACTTAAAAATATAATATAAAACTCTTTGAATTTTGAAATTTTACATAGTAAAATTCTTTTGACTCCCAATAGCCGGTTTATAAGTAACATGTTAATATGGACAATTCTGAATGATGATAACGTGAATAACTGTTGTTATTTTTCGAAGGTAAAGTCCTTCTAATCAGTTGCTATACATCTTGTGCTTCATTATTCCGTACGGTTGAGATTCTTTTTATGGTTCATTTGTAAAGAAAATGATAACTGATTTTACCACTGTCATATAAAGGAGAGGGAATTATCCAAGCCACTGCTACTCGGTATTGCATAAACCGACTATTGAGGGTTAGAAGGATTTTAATGTGCATAATTTCAAAGTTCAAGAGGTTTCATATTATATTTTAAGTCCCGTGACAACTTGTTATAACTACTAAAGTTCAAGGACAACTATTTAAATTTATTCTAATTTTGATATACATATTTATAATTTTATAAATAAAAAAAATTACAACAAAATCTTGATAAGAATCGATAATGACTTAATTTCATCTAATGAAGCATAAATTATTTATTGAAATTTGGAAGAAACAAATGATATTAAAATATGATATTTTGATTTTGAAATGTTAATAGCTTTTTACTAACAACTCAAAGTTCAAAAATTAAGAAATGAAAATTATTTTATATTATAGTTATAATTTTAGTTTATTGATTAATGACTTATAAAAATTTTAAAGGTTATGTTTATTACATATTATAGTCAATCATCAAGAATCTATAAACAAAAAAGGGCTTTTTAGTTTTTTTTTTAAATAATAATTTTATTAATAAATCCAAGAAAAACTTAACAGAGTAGGTCCACACTAACCTTGTCATTAGACCTTTCATTTACACCCAATATAGGACCTTAAGTATTAAGTGAAAAAACCTGAAAAACATCGAATGACAACAATATTGGATGAAAAGCCCAGAGGTTCAAACCTATTACGTAATAAAGCCACTCTTGCTAAAGTATGAGCAAGTCCATTAGCTTTTCTCTTAATCTAATAAAAGGACATCTGTAACACCGATTTTTTTTTTTGAAGAAATATTAAATATGATTATTATTTGAATGGAAATATAATTTATAAAGTTTTAGGAAGAAAAGTTTAATTTAATTTTGGACTTGAAAGAAAAGTTTTAGAAGTTTTGGGGTGAAAAATAGGATTTTTGGAGAGTTGAAGGAAAAAAAAGAAATTTGTTTTAAAAAGTTGGACAGCTGGCACAACCCTCCAGCAAATAAAGAAGGGGAAAAAAAGAGAGGAAAGGATAGAAAGAAGAATCAGGAAAGAGGAAGAAAAGAGAAAAGGAAAGGAGAAGAGAGAAAGAAAGAAGGAGAAGAAGAAGAAGGGAAGGAGGGAGATGGTGCTGGATTTCTTTTTGGAATTTCTCTAGTGAAAAAGAACACCAACAAGGGGAAAAGAAGGATTTTGGTCTAGGATATAAGAAATTAAAAAGGGAAAAGTGAGAAAGAAGGTGAATTGTAGCAGAAGCAGGACTCTGCAGGGGCAGTAGATCTCCCATCCATTTAGGTGAGTTTGGTTATTTTTTAACATTGATTTTTGGATATGTTTAAGTACTATATGTGTAGAAGTTATAGTTAAAATTTGAGAATTTTTTAACAGTTGGATTTGGAGAAATAAATTGTTGAACATAGGTTGTCTGCATATGGAATTCTGAATTTTAGCTACTGAAATTTGAGAAAAATAAATAGTTAGGATGCTTAGAAAATTATAAAATTTGATAGAGATGATCTTTAGGATGTTGGGGCTGTTGTGTTAAAATTTGGTGAATTTTAAACTTGTTCTTTATGAGATATAAATTGTTTTGTCTGAGTTGTTTGAGTAAGAATCATTTCTGAAAAATTCGGATGTTGAGGGGTTGGATAAATATGTTGATATCTCATGATGTAGAGATAATTTGATGCTAAAAATGGTATTGATATTGTATATGGATGTCTTGAACATATGGCTAAAATTTGAGATTTATCTAACAGTTGGATCATTATATAAAAATTTGAATGTACAAGCTACTAGATTAGGTATTAAGAATTAGGTTAAGTTGAATAAGTTATTTTATTGAAACTAAAATTATTTTGAGATGAGATATAGTGTTTATTGAATTTTTAAGTGATTGTGGAATATTTTTTGAGAAATAATTACATGTGTTTAGTTGGATTTTAGTGATATGAATATATTTTGAATATTTGGGTATAAAATGGTGGTACGTATGATTCCTATGGGTTCTTTAAATTTTATATACTTGGTTGAGAATGAAAAATTTATACTTGTGAATGGTTAAATTTGGGGTGAATGTGAGCATTAGTAGTTGGAAAAATAATTTGGTGTTGTTGTAACTAATTATAATTGAAGGAAGTAAATAGCATTAAAATGGAAATTTGAGTTTATGGAGGAAGTGGTGGTGAAATTGTGATTCTAGTTATGCAAGTTAATATGTTGATATAATTTTAGAGTTGTGGATTGAGTTTTGTGTCAAAGACTTTAGTTTAATTTTAAGAGGAAATGCTATTGAATTTTCATTAGATTATTAATATGAAAAGTAAAGCATGTGGCTGCTTTTGATTATTGGATTATTGATTTTAAAGCATGTGGTTGCTTTTGATTATTGGATTATTGATTTTCTAGGAGTCATGCATATTAGCAAGTCTAGAAAGAGAGTTAAAGAGATTATGAGATTGGAAATGGTAATGAGATTAGTAGCACATTATGAAGTGATAGCAGCAAAATTTAGTAAATATGATTTAATATTTTAAAATAATAAGAAATATTATGAGATTGTGGATTAGCATAATGATTGATTGATTATTTAGCTACTTTGGGTAGCAATGAATTTTTATTCAACATAATTATGTTATTGGAGATGGTGAGTTTGATGGTCTATGGTTTTGACAACTATGATATGCCTTAGTATCACTATGAGATATTGAATTGTATTTAGCATATTTGCTTCCGCTAGAGGGATGTCAGTAGTTTAATTATTGTAGTAGGAAAGAGCTGCCCATAGAGAGGTGAAGCCACCACAGCAAGGTTAAAACAGTATGGATATGATTTTGATATCTATTTTGATACCTTGGCATATCCTTGGATGTCAAGAGCCAATTACCAATATTCTTACATATGTGAGGAATGATTGGAGACTAGGAAAAATTTAATTTGAGATTGATATGGAGATTTTAAAATTTGCATAGCATTCATGTTGAAATTTATTATCTATTTTATTCAGTTTGTTCTAAAAATTTTATTATTGAACTTATTCATCTAGCTTCTTGTTCTCTAGTTCCTTCTGTTTCATGATATGTATTGTAAATGCTAACTCACTGAGCTTTTCCCCAGAAGCTCACTCCTCCCAACTCACCAGTTTTGCAGGTGATGTAAGATGGATGTTGAGTATCAGTTTGATGGTTTTAGATGCTCCAATTAGCTAAACCCACAGTTCTGGAAAGCAAAGGAAGAATTTTTTTCAGTAGGGATAAGGTTGTTACAATATCTGTACTTTTTGAGATTCAAATAAAAAAACTTTACAATTAGCAATTACCTGCCTGAACTTGGTCCAATTATCCTTAGAAGAAAGCATAGCATTGTAGACCTCTTTGTAGTCAATCTCAATGAAGTTGTGATGCGGAAAATCCTGCCAATATAAAGTTTCTCGAAGAGCAACTACTTTGGATAAACACGGAGGAAGACAACCAACTACAAAGCCCGAATAACCAAAAACTATGATGTCAAATGAATTCACATAGTTTTTTTATAAGCAGAATTTTATTAAAGGGTGAAAAAAGATGAGGGGGAAAATCAACTGAGATTTAAACCCTGAACCAACAGGTCAATCCCGCACACTCAACCTATACTAACAACAAAAACCTGTTGATGAAAAATGCCCTCATTGAGCAGCTCTTAGCATCATCCTTTCATCATTATGATCCTTAGATCTACTTGAATGAAATGTTTGCTTCAGGCTTGGAGACAATGATACACATTTTAAGTAATTATTTACCAGGCATTTCCCAATTTTATGGACGAACAAAGGATCCAAAAACATTAGTGGCAAATACTCCACACCTGTAAAAATACTCCATCTGATCAACTCTGTGCTAAAGCAGGTAATAACTCTTGCATTTTCAAGTTTCATATTCGTGTAACACAAATAGCAAACATAAGGTTGCTGAAAACAGGATATCTTATTGATAAAATAAAAGGAGTAACTATTCATGCTATTATTCACACAGAACGTCCACTGCATAAATAATGTTCATGTCCAATGTACAAGAACGTCATTGGAATGGTGAATAATCAAACCTTAATGAAAAAAAATCTTTTGTCAAGTTACAAAGTAAACTAGGAAACAGATTTCATAGGTTGAATGTGATTCAAGACTACAACTATTTGAAGAAGTCATGTGATAACTCATGCAATTTAAAGAAGAGAACAGGATGTGCTTGCCTTACAAGAGATAGTAATTACAACTATTTGCATATGCAAGAATTGCTATGATCAATCGATGTGCATGTGCTCTTTCACTACACACAAAAACACAATAACCTTAGTTCATATGAAGAAGTTTATAAATTACATAAATACACACACAAGCATAGAAGTAGTGTAACAAAAAATTGAAAAATTGAAACCCAGAACTCATCTGAATCCAAAAGGTACCTTTTCCCAACTTTCGAATAGTTTTTGTGAAACTCTTGAGCAATGGTCATATTGTTTATGTGCTTATTTGAAAAGGTAATCAGTCCATTAGATTGGATTACACCCTGCTCATTTAATGTTGTGAAATTAACATATTTGGAGAAAAGAAATGAGAGAGTACCATGTAGTTTTGCTTGCATGATTGTTGTGCCCATAAGGTTTCCTTTAAACTCTAAACTGAAAATGGGTCCATATAGACTGAAAATTTTGCACAATGAACCATACTGTCAAAAAATAAAAATGGATTTCTTTTAAAAAACAGAACAACCAATAATTTATACTTGGATTATTTTCATAGTAAGGCATGTAAAGGTGACGAACATACCAAAACAAACACTTTCTTGCACAAGAGACGCCAATTCATAAGCATTATCAATTTCCAAACTCTGAAATTGAAGACAATAGTTACAGAATGCTTATTTGAAATTCCATAGCTCAGTTAAAAGTACATGGAAATGCTTCAATCCACAGATTCACAATATCAGCAAAACAGCCTGAAACTAACGTTAAAGGATAAACTATGGGCTTTTTTTTTTTCGATAAGCTGAACTATGGGTTTTTTAATATTTAATTGTTCATGTAAAAGCAAATATAACAATAAAATGATTGAATAAACAACCCAGAAATAAGATTTCCACACAACTGGATGGAAGGAATAAGTTAGACTTGAAGAAATATGAAGTGTTAAATCTCATTTTGTTTTCAAAACCAATGATTTTTTCACCACTGGATGCTGCGAAGCAGAAGATAAGGTTCTTATTTGTGGACAATCCCAAATATTAAGACATTGAAGTGAAGTGAGGTTTCACAGTAAGTCCTCTAGCAGAAATTCTAGATCATATATATATATAAATTTTTGAGGTGAAAAATCTAAAAAATAGGAAATTCCTTCAGGGTGTCCCACATTGCTAGTTCTTGTGTCGTCAGATATCATTGTTTTTTTCTTTTTTCAGAACCAACGATTTTTCCACCACTGCATGCCAAATAGCAAAAGACAAATCGGAAGTTGTACCTTATCTGAAGAAGCCATCAGTAAAGAAATTTTACAGACCCAAGTTGTTATAAAGTGGCAGCAAGTTGAAGTTCATCTCCGGCTAAGTGGCAGTAAAACTTGTTCTGATTTTGCGTCTCTTCCATTTATTTGGTTTTTTTTTTCTTTCGTAGATTAAAAAAAAATAATTCCCAAAAAAAAATCATCATTAATTCTCAAAATATGATAAAATAATCATTTTCTTATCAAACTGAATTAATGACTATAGTGAGAAACAAATATTTTTAATTCATTTGAAAATTTTAATTTATAAATGCTAGTTTTTTTTTAAGGAATATAGTCTTTTTTAAAGAAATATATTAGTATTGATTTATTGCTATTAAAAAGTGAATTTAAAGTATAAAATAAAAGAGATAAGAAAATGATTTCTCAAAATTTAAAAACTGGAAGTAAAAATATTTTCTTGTTTTTATAAAATGAAAAACTAAAAAAAAAAAATTGTACCGAACACACCCATAGATTCCCACTTTTCTGAGAAATCTGAACAAATGCATATATTTTTTTATAAGTAATTAAATGTTAGAAAATGTAATTACCAAAAAATAAAAACGAAGGAAAGAAGGAAAATGAATCATGCTTGTGACAATTGCATATATAGTATTGAACTTTTTTTGCCTACTTATAATATAGAAACCAATGAATTTGAAGAAAATCAATTTTTTGAATCACCAAAGCATTCAATGCAGTAAAAGTGGTAAACACTTGAAAGAGAATAAAAAGAACATGATAAGGCAGGCAACAACTTACAGATGAATGGGATGAACAGAGGTCTTAACTTGCAGTAGTTATCTCATTTGAAAAATGCTTCATGCTAAATTCCAGTCCAAAAAGTCATCTTTAGTAAAGACATCTGGGATGCGAGCAATCCTGGGCCAACCAGCACTTATGTTGTTACATCATTTAGGTGAGTTCGGGCATCCAGCAATCCACTCAGGTAAATACATCAAATTCACTATGAGCAAGAAGACTACATTTAGTTCCCCAGCACCCAAATCTTGTCAAAATGCTTTTCTGTCGCAACATTAAACGATCAGATTGATACTCCAAAACTAAATGTTAGAATCCCTTTAAACCATCAAAATTGTAGCATAGAACGTCCAAAGAAGCACCTTCAATACAATGCTACAAAAGGAATGTCTACAACTGTTCTTTAATTTCAGATAGCAGCAGCCATGATATGAAGGTCTCAAAGCATTGAAACCCAAAACTTCATCCGAGTCTAAAGTGCTTCCATAAAACTCTTTGGACATCAATGTCATATTGTTTACACCAAAAATATCCACCAGGCTAGGAGCAGGCACTGCACTACGTTTTTGAGAACAACAATAAGATTGCTTTAGCCAAAAAATTCAAAAAAAAAAAGTTAAAAAATTTAAAAATAAGGAGTTTCATCATTTTATCAGCTGATCGGGCACTTACTAGCTTGTCAGTTTCTGCATCGAAAATCAACTCTCTTGCAACACGTAGAAGCTGAAATTCTAGCATGGATTTCTTTGCAGTGGCACTACCTGTTAAAACTAGAGAACCAAGAAAACATAATTGACAAATAGGAACACTTGACCAAATCAATTAACACTCTTTTTATTAAAAAAAAAAAAGATATCTTGACCAAAGAAAAATTTTTATATATTGACCCCAGAAAAAGTTTTTTCTAAATCTGCCACTATCAGTCAACCAGTGAACAGGAGTGGATTTCATTCTGCTCATTTGGTAATAAACACAAGGAAAAAAAAAACATGGGATTTGGTAATAAAAAGTACAACTGATTCCACAATTACATAAATTAATGAATTTTGAAGAGAAGAAGTAAATAAATAAAACATAAAACTATAAATATTATGAAGAACCAGAGGAACTTTGAGCAGATCAAGCTTCTTGTATTGAGTACCTTCCATGTCACATTTCACAAGATAAGGCTTCAATTTGGGGCAAATGCTATACATTTTTGAGGAAGAAACTCGAGATAGTAATTTTTTTCCCCGAAAAACGAAAAATTAAATATCAAGGAAATAGTTCATAACAAAAAAAATGTTGGGAAAACCCAGTACTACTTACCAAAGTGTTTGATGGAACGTGTAAATTTGATTGGAAGAAAATGATTAGATGCCAATGTTTCCATCCTCCAGTTTAGAAGCTGCATAATTTTCAATCCAAAAAGAGAAAACAAAATTAAAAAGCCAAAAATAAACTCTTGCAAATGAAATTGAATAATTAACTACATGAAATTGTCATGGTTAACTCACCAATTGTCGACATCAACATCTATGAACAACTTCTTTCAGGTGAGTTTGGCATCCACTGAGGTAAAGACATCAAATTCACAATGAATAAGAAGATTACATTTAGGGAACAACAAATCATGTTTCAGCGAAAATTTTGAATATAGGGAGGTTCATCATTTTATTAACTAAGGCACTTACCAGCTTGTCAGTTTCTGTTCAGAAAACCATTTCTCTTGCAAAGTGTAGAAGCGAAAACTGCAAGTGCAAGGGATTATGGGACATCTCATAGTGGCAAATACAGTTAAAACTAGAGAATCAAGAAAACAAATTACAAAATTAAGTAGGAATCATGGTCTTAAGTTTTCTAATCAAAAGTGAATACTGACAAGCTGGTTAGTGCCAAATAATTAAGGCAGGCTGTTGATTTAGCTTACAAAAGGAATGTGAACAGAAGTAAAAACTCGTCGAAGAAGTTGATCAATGACAATGCCCTTCATCACAATTTCATATATGAAGGCTACTCAATGATTCCCCATCCTAAAGTTCAGAAGCTGTAGCAGTACGTCTATCTGGAAGACAAAGACAGGGAAAAGAATTATAAAGAGCCAGAAATAAATTCTTGCAACTGAAATTAAGGTAGTGAAATTACTAGATATTGTCATGGTTGCACACCAATTATTCAGCATCTATGAACAAATGCTTTGAGATTTAAGAGAGAATATTGCAAGATATCAGTCAACCTGCAAGATCGACATAAAAAAATACATGAAAATCCAAGAATTTTGATGACAAAAACTAGCGTCTGCTTCTAATATAGAAGGAAAAATATAATTTTTATTGATGAGGATAAGGACATACCCCAAGAGAAGTCTGATTCTTCTGATCATAGTTTGCAGTAGCCATCCTCTTGAATCCATCTTCCATCAATTCTAATATTTGGGACGTAAGCAATCTTGGGCCAATCAGCACCTTTGTTGTTTTTGCATTTTTCTGAGAGTAGAGGACATTCTTCAATCCAGAAATATTGTAATGCGGTGAGGCTTTCCATCCACTCCGGCAAAGATATCAAATTAGGACAATTTTTTATCATGAGTTTGCGCAGAGTGGGAACATGTTGAAGTCCCTTTGGGAGTGACGCCAATTTGAACAAATTTTCAAATATAAGCACTTGGAGTCTTGTAAGGTACTGCCATGGCATATCACTATGATCCTCTGAATCAGATAAATCAAGCTCCTCACAAGCCAAGAAGACAAGCTTCTCAAGGGAGGTTAGATGCCGCAAAGCAGAAGACACCTTTGTTATTCGTGGACAATACCGAATAAAGAGACGTTGGAGTGATGTGAGATTTGTCATCAACTCCTCTGGCAGAAATTCTAGATCCTCAATTTTCTCGATATGCAGAATTTTCAATTGAGAAGGGGAAATCGAAGAACGAGAAGAGGTAGATTGTGACACCGAAATCTTCATCTTCAGTATGTCCTCCAATGACTTCTTGCTGGCATTAATCATTGCAAATTTTTTGACAGATGGAATGAGAGGCATTGAAGTGAGGTTAGGGCAAGACCTGATCTCCAAATAATCAAGACAGTGAAATTGTAGCAACTGAGGCGTGGATGTATCTCTCCTCCATCCCTTCAGATTTGGGCAATTTTCTAGCCAGAGATTCTCTAAGGAAGGGAAGAATAATGCATTGTCGCAATTAATCCCACTCTCTATGTACTCCAGATCAGTTAAATTCTCAATCGTCAAACGTTTAAGTGAAGGGAACTGATCCAACGGTGGAAAATGCTGGCATTTTTTGCAGTTATCAATTCGAAGTACCACCAAATTATTGAGGGAAGAAATCCAGCTTGGAAACAAGAGTCTTCCGCGCCCAAACACAAGAAACCATTTTAGATTAAGGTGTGGCCGCAGCTCTTCTAATGACATTTCTTCATCATTTTCAACTTCATCAGGACCACTATCACAATTATTATCATAGGGAGGGCCCAATTTCCATGATAATCTCAAGGTTTGAAGGTATTGCTTCTCTTTCAAATTGGCAGCCTTAAATTCAGATGCTGGATTTTTCACATACCGTAGATTCATGATTCGAAGCACATCTCTCAGATTGTTCAAGTCACGTAATTCGCCAAGTCGACCGCTATGTTTGGAGACACCGTTATCTTTTGCCACCATGAATGCTGATAAATTCTCAAGGGAGGTTAGTTGACCAATCCCACGTGGCATATGAGTCAAACTAACACATCCCATAAGCTCAAGTTGTTGGAGATTGACAAACTTTTTAATGTGCTTTGGCAACTGCTTAAGCCTTACACAATTGAGTAGGTGCAGAGCTTGCAGGTTTAGGAGTTTAATAATGGAATCCGGAAGGATTTCAATGTCTTTGTTATCAGAAAGATCAAGAAGCCTTATGTGCTTCAATTTATCAATGAAACATGGCACTCTCTTAATTCCCAAACCATACAAATGTAATACCCTTACATGACTTAATTTGGAAAAAATTTCATCACATTCAACTTCTTTAATATCATGCTTTTTTGACCAATTAAATGATGCAAATGTTCTCACCTTTGACACAGGAGGTAAGCAAATTGCAACTTTTTGCCATGACTTAACTTCAAAATCAATTGACAAATGTCGAGTGTTTTTTTCAACACGTTTTGCATCTGAATTTAATAAAATGATTTCATCTCCTGCTACTTGCGTGGCAAGATCATGCATCAAATCATGCATTTTACAACTCCATAAATTGCCCAATGCATCTTCTTCTACTTCTTGAAAGAAGAACCTCCATGAAAGATCCTTGAAATATTTTAAACCTATATCTTGAAGACTTTGTTCTGAATTTGATGATTTAATAAATCCTTGTGCCATCCAAAATCTCACCAAACATGGGATGTTAATTTTATAATCTTTTGGATATAATCTACAATAAGCAAAGCAACATTTTAAATGAGAAGGTAGATGACTATAACTCAATTTGAGAGTTTGAATAATACTATTCTTCTCTTCATTCATATTTGGTAGTTCTTTTTCTTTAAAGTGTTGCCATTCGTCTGTTGTATTTTTAGAATACAACAAACGACTTATTACTCTTATGGCTAAAGGGACTCCAACACATTTTGCCACAATTTCTTTTCCAATTCTCTCATGGTCTAGGCTAATAACTTCCCCTTGTTTAAAAGCCATATTTGTAAATAAAGACCATGAATCATCAACAAGTAGGCCTTGTAAGTCATGTGTTTTTGTTGATCCTATCATTTCTGCAACATTTTTAAGACGTGTAGTCACTATTATTTTGCTTCCACTTCCACTTCCAACTAACAAATCCTTCAACTTAAACCATTTTTCAGGATCCTCATTCCATAAATCGTCCAAAACAAGTAAATATTTTTTTCCCTTAATTTTGTCATGAAGACGATCTTTCAAGGTATTCATTTCAAGATTTTTAGGTTTCTCACCAGTGAGAGATTCCAAAATCTTTTCAACAATTATTTTAACTTCAAAATTATCAGAAATGCACACCCACATTTTGAGCTCAAAATTTGATTTCACCGTCTCATCATTATATGCTAGTTGAGCAAGTGTTGTCTTTCCTAATCCTCCAATACCCACAATGGAAATGATTGACGCGTCCTCCCCATAAGAGGAAGACAGAAGAAAATCAACAATTTCCTTCTTATCCTTTTCTCTGCCAACAACTATTTGAGGTAAAGATGAGTGAGTTTGCTCTCTTTCCTCAAACAAAGGAAGTTTCCTCTCAGGGAGCTCATTTAAGAGAAACTTCTTATTTGCAGCAATCCCATCTAATTTACTTCTAACTTTTTTAATCTTATGAGCCATTTTAAGACCATAAGCAAATTGGTTTGAGCTTGAAAAGAACAAGCGTACCTCCTTCACTATTTTGTTGCCGGTCATCATCTGCTTCAGTAATACATCTGTGGAGAACTCATCTAATAAGTCATCAGCATCGTAAAATGCTTCTTTTAGCGATTCAACCCAAACTTTGACTTCATGACTCTGCGAATACTTCTCCTCTGCATCTAGAAGAACAGCTTGGATGGTTGAAACTGTCGTCCTGAGTTTGTCAAGCTCCTCTTGGACAGCCCACTTCAGCTTAGTCTCCTGAAGTGCTGGAGAAGCCAGCTTAGAAATGATTCTTCCTGCAATATTGAAGAGAATTGCTTCTGCCATCGATTCACAATTAAGAGGAAAGTAAAGGTAAAAAGGGGCAATTGGGAAGCGTTCAAGGTTTGAAGAGAAAGATTATGAAGCTATGTGGAGGATGAAAATGCTATGGAAATATTTATAAAACGAATTTAGAGTCTTCTAATTCACCCTAAGACGAAAATGTTCCAAAAAGACTAACCGCGTGGGGACACATAGGAATATTGCTTTGTTTGTTTATCGTCATTAATTCTTGAAATTTATTAGTAGATTTCATATCATTAATATTAAAGGCTGGCCAATAGGCCATTATCTGTAAATTATAAAAAGGCTTTTGTTCATGTAGAGGATACTGCTTTAATTTGAAAAAGATTACAAAGATAATTTTCATAGTATCTATTTTAACTAGCAAATAGAAAAATTGATGCAATATGTGTGTTTATCAAATAATTGTTGAATTTATTTGAAAGAGTTGTTGGACATGGTTAACTAATCTATTTATAAAATAATAGTAATAATATTTCCCAAATTTATTAAAGAACAAAGGATCCAAAACACTTGTGGAAAATATATGAGAATGTAGTTTTCAGAAAACTTCAAACTTCTAAAAAAACTCTATCTGATCAACTCTGTTCTACAATAGCTGAAATGTAGCTATCAAAGGCCGGCTAATAGAAAAATTCGGACACTCACCCTTAGCATTTAAATAACAAAGAATGGGGTTGGCCTTAGCTTCTCTTAATTGACTGCGACAGAGACAAAATAAAATATTTATGTCGATCAAATAATTGTTGAATTCATTCATTTAGAAATGAATTTATTAATCTAACAGGATTAATATTTTTATAACAAGACTCGCCCAAGATGCTGCTGTGAAAATATTACAATTATTATATTACGAGCCGTGTGGATTCATATGACTATGATATGAGAATATTTTATAATTTCTAGGGTGCCATTGCTATGGAGTTAATTTCTAAGAAAACCGTGTGGGCTACTCATATGGCGATGCTATATATGGATGGAGTTGTCTCTTTGGCAGGGAATGCTCATTAAGGAATATATTGAAGAAAATTAAAATAAAATTCTGAGCCGCTAAGGATGCTATATATGGAGTTATCTCGATGGTGTTTTGTATTAATTCTTTATTCAGAATATCTATCAGGAAATTTTCTGAGTCAATCTGAATATGATTTTATCTATATGTTGTTGTCAAAGAGTTGGTGGAGAAGCCAAAGTTGCAAATATAATAATAAGGCCCAGCCCTCATTTTCCTGGAAGAGTGATGAAAATGCATAATATTAATATATTACTGTCAATGTTAGGTAAATGATTGACATATATTGTCTTTTAATTTGTTTTTTAAAAGAAAAATTATAATAAATTATTGCAGAGAATCAACAAATTGCTGAACTATATCCCAATCGATTTCAGGCTTATTCTTTCTTGTGAAGGCAGCTCAGATTTCACTCTTGGTTATCAATCTGGCAATGGTAATGGAACCATAAGTATGAACTTCATTTGGGTTGGAATCATGTATTAAAAGATAATATAGAAATAATGTATTAAAAATAATAACGTATTTACAAAAATACATATTTTTATTTATTATACTCTGTTATTGACAATTTAAAAGTACACTGTTATTCACTTTGTGATAAAGAAACAATTAAGCCAGGAATTTTCAATTAAAAAAAAATAGCTATAACAATGAAGACTTATGTGTTCTAATTCTGATTTTTATTTGCGAGGTCTTTAAGTAACGTTTAATGAAAAATAAGCATTAAATTATATAATTAATTTACATAAAATGAAATTACTACTTAAAATGCTTTTCCCCAATAATATACACTCATGTATATTTAAAATATACATGATAACAAAATTAGATCATCTTTCAGGTTTTCAATATAATTTGATTTCACAAGAAAGATTTTGAAATCCATTACTGTTGTGCCCACAAGGTTTCCTCTGAAGTGTAAACTGCAACTGGCTCCATATAGACCGAAAATTTTGCACAATGCACAAGACTGTCAAAAAATAGAAAATGGCATTTTTTTTTTAAAAAAAAAATGAAGAATAAATAATTTATACTTGGATTACGCCATAGTAAGGCATGTGGAGATTATTATTATTATTATTATTATTCAATTATCTTTTTCACTCTTTCGTTTACAATACTTTACTTCAATTTTGTAAAAAAAAAAAAAAAGACTTAAAATTTATTAGCCATTTATGTATAACAAGGCTCCCCAAAAGATTAGCGAATCTTAAATTTCTGCAATTCTTTATTAGCCAATCAAGTATTTTGTATTTAGAAGGAAAGAAGAATGAATTTCATTTTTTAATTTTATTTAAGTGGATTTAATAATCTAATTAAAATATAATTTCAAGCCTATCACTATTTACGACATTAAATACAGTGTTAATTAGAGGGAAAATTTTTTCTTTCACAAAAATCTTTTTTTTTTTTTAAATCTCCTCTTTACGTAGCCACAGCAAGTTTTTTTTTTTCTCTAGATAGATTTTTTTTTTGTTTTTTTTTTTAATACTCTCCCATATTTATATTCATTTGAAATAGATCTTAGTTTATCTCCTATTCCCTTAGATAGGTTTTGCTTTTGCTTTTTGAAATTTAAAATACAATGTGTATTATTGACTCCTTTTAGTTAGAGATTTTAAATATTTAAATATGAATAATAATCTTCTATCAATGAAACTTGACAATACAGCATAATCCTTCATTAAAGTTTGATAGTTTAAACTCTTTTGCGGGATGCAGAGATAGCAAGATCCTGAAAGGCAGTGTTACAGAAATTTTCAATTATTGATATCTGTGTTTTTTTTTTTATTATTTTTTTATGTTATGTTTACCTTGTGATGTTTATGAACAAATTGTTTGTTTACATTACTTTACTTCAGAAAAGAGAATAGTTGTAGAGGAAGGTGTTCATACTTCAATTTTGCAAAAAAGGGGGTGTTTAATAAATTATATAAAACTTAAAATTTATTATAAAATTTTAAATTAATATAAGAAATCAAAGAATTAAAAATTATAAAAAAAGAACTGAAAAAGGGGAGTGCTTAATATTTTTATTGGATATTGTGAGCTTCCATGTGGCCATATGAACGTTACCTTTATATTTCATTTTTTTTTTGGAATTTTAAAGGCATGTCCATGTGAACCGAAAGGTAAGATTGGGGTTGGTAGGATGGCAAGCTGGTCTTTAAATAATCTCACTTGATTGAATATATGTAATGCTAAAGCCAAGGTTAGGTTCATTGTATTAAAAAAATGAAGAATACAGCTATACACCATTGAAAATGCCTAATTGGTGCAATGGCCTTTTTATATCTTCCTGAAAAATGGAGCTGCTTGATCAACATAGAGAAAATTCTGCTGCCTGGAGGTTGGACAATTCATGTGCATCTGCAACTATTTTAAGGCCCTCTTATGCACCTTCCAAGAGAGAGGTTCCATAATTTTACCAGGATCTTCAATTGGACAGAAGTCCTTGAGATGTTTCTGAAACACTATTTCAATCTTTATTATGAAATCTAGCAATGGAGAAGGCCATTAGATATTGTTGCAATTTGCAATGGAGAGGGCCATTAGATATTGTTGCAATTTGTCTTGTGATCTATTATGGGTTAACTTTTCCCGGCCATCCCTCAACTTTGGAGTTTATTACATTTTCATCCCTCATCTTTATTTTGTTACTGTAAAGTCCCCTAACTTAAAAAACGTTATGTAAAAGTCTCTAAACTTAAAAAAATTACATAAAAATCCCTCATGCAAGAATCTTATAATATTTCTGACCAATCTGATATGTGACAGTGACATGCTATAAAATAGAATGAAATTAAAGAAACTAAAGTGCTACATATGAAATTCATATTAATCTCTCTCCCATAACATCTATCTCATATCTATTAATCCTACTCAAAAGTTCAAAATTATATTTATTGCTTGATTAGGGATTCGGTCATCATATCACTCGAAATACCTACAGCAATCAGAACTCTATAATTTCATACACAAACACATAAATGTGGTATATTTAGTATAATAAATTATTTCACCAAAAAAAATTCAGCTTTAAAATCAAAAAACTCATCTAACATACTTACCCCATATTTTTTCACTCAAAAAAGTCTTCAAACTTGTTTGGCATTGAGTTTTAGAAGCCAAAAGTGTTTTTTAGAAAAAAAAAATACCATTTTAAATGCTATTGAAAAAAACAGTTTGAAAAAAATTATGTTGTTATTTTAGTATTCTTATGCTAAAACATGTTAAATTTATTTTTTAAATCAGATTTTAATACTCTATAACTAATATATTTAAGAAAGTGTTTTTCTTAATAGCAGTTTTAATAGAAATGCCAAATAGACATGACCTTTTCATTTTACAATGAGACACTGTCACATATCAAATTGGTTTGAGACATGATAAGATTCTAATATGAGGGACTTTTATGTTACGTTTTTTAAGTTAAGGGACTTTTATATAATGTTTTTTAAGTTAAAGGACTTATAACAAGCTCTAAAGTTGAAGGAGGGTTAGTAAAAATTAGCCTGTGTCATGTGTGGTGCTTTGTTGCTGAGTCAAAAAGAGAACAACTTCCACACTCCAATATTAAATCCTTGAACCTTTTTGTACCTGTGATATCAACTTATTGGTGGCGTTGGGTTTTACAAAGAGAAAATAAGATTTATCAAACAGCAAGTGAGAGTAAAATCAATAGCTTCATCATCAATCTGTAGATAGTTAATGGCTAAATGCATCTCAGTTCCTATGCTTATGCTAAATATGTAATTGGCTACTTAAACTTTTATTTTATTCAATTCCATACCATTTTTTTATCGGTAATTAAATTAATATATAAAATGCTAACTAAACAAAAAAAAATGTTGGTACTTTATTCTTTTAATAATTTAAATAAACCATTTATATGGTTAAAATTAAAATAAATATTATAAATTTTTTCATTGTCTCTTTCTCTCTCTCTCTCTCTCCCCTCTATTTTCTCCCATTTTCTCACATATTCTCACTAACCAAACACAAAACAAGATAAAATTGGACGGGTCCGAGGACACCCCTCTATGCTCCAACTTGTATATCCAGTAATTATCTCATTAGTAATAATCATGAAAATTCAAAAAACCTAAAGTGATTAATTGAATAAGAAACTCAATTACCACTCAAATTAACACATGCTAATTAGGGATAATCTGGTTGGTATTCCGTCACTTTTAAAGTGTGGAAAGTGAGAAGGTCTTAAGTTCAAATCTCCCCATCTACCTATTTTAATATTATGCACTTTATGTGAGAAAGAGAGATGACTATTTTCCATTGTGTAGCCCATTGTTTATACGTGACTTATTGTGCCCCCATTCAATCCAAAAGAAATTAACCTGTATGTTTACATGTAATCGCCCTTACTGGAGACTAAATAAATAGTAGTTAGTAGAAATGTCAACAAATGCATTATTTTTTGAGAAAAATAAGAACCTTAGAACAGTCTTTTCTTCTGCCATCTCTTCTGGGTTCAAGGTTGACCCGAAAGCTAAATGGCTAAAATTTTCTGTTGAACGTTCAATCTTTTCTTGGTCCAACCCAGGACCTTCAGGCCCAAAGATCTTTAGCCAATGACCATACAAACAAAGAAGGTGACGAAAAAAAGTGTTGAAGTTGATTAATGATTATAGAAGGCAAAAACATCAGCGCATTCGAAGTTAAGTCTCCAGTTGGAGAAAATGTTTGAAGAAAGTGAATGGAAATGGAAAGAACTAAGAGCTCCAAAAAATAGTTTCTAATTACAAAAGCAGCTATAAGATAATTATTGGCTGTCTGGTAGTGGTAGTGGTAGTCCGAGGGTGATTTCGCTGAGTTAACCCCCCTGGGTTTTGCTTCTTGTAATTACTAAACAGCTTATGGTCTTAGGTATCAATTTGGCAATCTCATCTAATCTCTCTCTAATATCTTTGATGTTAAGAGCTATTTTAAGACCGTAATCAAACTGGTTTTGATGGTATTAAGAAATGAAGAATGCAGTTAGACACCATAGAAATGCCAAATTGGTGCAAAGCAAAGCCCATTATCTTCTTGGAAAAATAGAGCTGCTAGATCAAAGCTTTCACATTCTTAATCATTCATCCACAAAAAATCCGTTGAAGTTAAATTTCTACAATTAGAGATATTGTTATTGTTATTATTGCAATTCTTTCTGTTTGCTAACAAAATCAAAAGCAGATTTCCATATGCTCTGTTATGTGATGATGCTCTATTTGATGATATAAAAACAGAACTTCCTGACTCCAACTCAAAGTCCAAATTCAATCCAAATTTATGTTGAGGAAGCTTGATTCATGCTCCCCAATGCTAGACTTCACTTTTTTTTTATAAGCAAAATTATTTTATTAATAAATCCAGGAAAAACTTAGCATGTATTATCCGACTAAACCCAGGTCATCAGACCTACCCAGTACACCCAACCTAAGATGATACATGCTAAGTGAAAAAACCTGGAGGGAACAAAATTACAATCCCAGAACCAAAGGAAACAAACAGACCAAAAACCAGCTCAAGTCTCAAGAGAAAAACTGCAAACAAACAAAAGAAACATGTTGAATACACAAATACATACAACAATTTGAAACCAGGATTTAAAAGAAAGCAATGAAATCCTCATTGCGCCATGAACCTTGTTTGGCCAACAAATCTGCAACTGAGTTGTATTCTCGTGGGGAGAAGCAACAGGTAAGAGGTGGAAGGGACTCAATTCTGGTAACATTGGAGTTAAGCACCTATTATAGTCGCCAAGGAGTGGATTCTACTTTAAGAACCCAAGAAACAGCATTCTTTGTATCTGATCCAACCAAAATAGAATTAGATGAGTCAAAAAGAAAAAAATTCGCATAAGATAACTCCAAATCTTCAATAGATGGATGTGCATATGCAACTATTCCGGTTTAATTACAACTATTTGCGTATGCAATAATTGCTATGATCGATGGATGTGCTTCTCTTTCACCACACACAAAGAAAAACACAATAACCTCAGTTCATATGAAGAAGAAGTTTATAAATCACATAAACACACACAAGCGTAAAAGTATTGTAACAATAAATTGATTAATTGAAACTCGGAACTTTTCTAAATCCAAAAGACACCTTTCCCCAACTTCCAAATTGCTTCTGTGAAACTCACGAATGATGATCATATTGTTTATGTGCCTACTGGAAAAGCAAATCAGTCCACCAGATTGGATTTCACTCCGTTCATTAAGTTTTGTCAAATTAACATATTTGGAGAAAATAACTGAGATGAGCACCATGTAGTTGTGCACGATTGTTGTGCCCGCAAGTTTTCCTTTAAAGTCTGAACTGCAATAGGGTCCACATAGACTAAAAATTTTGCACAATGCACCAGACTATTAAAAATTAGAAAATGAATTTTTTTTTAAAAAGAACAAATAACTTGTACTTGGATTATGTTCATAGTAATTCATTTGAAGGTATACAAAAAAAAAAAAAAAGAAAAATTCCTTGCGCAAGAGAGGCCAATTCACAGCTGCTCTTCTCTCTTAGAACCATTATCAATTTCCAAACTCTCAAATTGAAGACAATAGTTGCAGAATGCTTATTTGAAATTCCATAGCTCAATTAAAATTAAATCGAAATGCTTCAATCTATTGATTCACAATATCAGCAGAACAGCCTGAAACTAACATTAAAAGGATAAACAGTACCTGAAGTGCTGAAGTTTCTCTTTTAAGTTTGTTAATTTATGTAATATAGGAAAGTTAACTATGACAAGACAAGAAAAATGGAATACCTACATAAAACCTCAAGTCCCCGAACACTCTGGATCTCACTCAGAACATGCATCTGCAACAAAAGTTCCAAACAATTCTGCAATCACGTAAATGATTTCTACAGTGAAGAAACAAATGAAAAATAAAAATGAAAATTACTAAAAAACAGATCATGTTTCTTGTTCTGAGTACCTTCAATATCACATGCCTAGAGATTAGACCTCAATTGGGGCAAATGCCTTAAATTTTCTAGAAGAAACTCCAGATTGTCAATTTCTTTTCCCGGAAAACAAATTAAAGAAAGTTAAAACTATGGGCTTTTTGATATTTCATTGTTCATGTACAAGAAAATATCACAATAAAATGATAGAAAAACAACAGCAATAAGACTAACCACACAATTAGATGGAAGGAATAACTTAGATTTGAAGAAATATGAAGCGTTGAATCTTATTTTGTTTAACCAATGATTTTTCCACCACTGCATGCCGCATAGCAGAAGACAAGGTTGTTATTTGTGGACAATCCCAAATATTAAGGCATTGAAGTGAAGTAAGGTTAACATATATATGCAGAAATTCTAGCAGAATTTCAACTGAATATGCTGAAATTCTAGATCCCATATATATAATATATATTGATTTTTGAGGAAAAAAAACCATTAATTGTTCAGTTAAAATTTAAAAAATTAGGAAATTCTTTCAGGGTGTCCCAGATTGCTAGTTCTTACTTTTGCCTTAAGAGATCATAGTTGATTTCTCAGCAATCTTCAGTTCCTAGAACTAACTTGTGCCTTCAGAGATCACAGTTGATTTCTCAGCAATCTTCAGTTCCTAGAACTAAATTCAAACCAGTTCTTAGACATCTTGCTGTGATACTAAATTGCAATAAAAAAAAAACCTCCATTTCTTGAGCAATATTAAATTGCAAAGTTCATATATATAATCAACTGATGAAGTCTCAACTGGTCAGCATCATTGAACCTTTCTTGATTATGACCCCTAAATCTGCTTGAATCAGAATCAGACGTTTGCTTCAGGCCTAGACACAATGACAGACATTAGAAGTAATCAGTTTTTGAACAATTCCCAATTTTATAGAAGTAAATAGGGTCCCTAAAATTATGGTAACTGGTAAATAAGAGATTATGGTCTTGAAAAATCTCCATACCTTTAACAATTATTGCAGATAAGTTAGATGATCAGTTGCCATTAAATAGGTAATGAGTCCTTAATTTTCGTGCTGCTGCGCGGGTAATGAGCAAGCATTAAAATTGATGCAAACTATTAGATATTATGTATCAGTCACTCAAAAAGAAGAAGAAACAAACATGTACCAGTCAGTAATAAAATAGCACTTGCTGGCACATGAGAGGCAAATCCACAATTGTTTCTCTGGCTTCTTTCAACAAGACAGAATCATCATCAACTGCATTCAGCAGTACAAAACTAGTGAGCATCAGAATGAATGCCAAACATAAAAACACATTAACTGTAAAAACTAGCGTGTGCTTGTAAAATAGAGAGAAAAAAAAAAGGTTATGGAAGAGGATAAGGACATACACGAAGGAAAGTCTGGTTCTTCTGATTATAATTTTGTAACAACCATCCTCCTGAATCCATCTTCCATCAATTCTATTATATGGGATGTGAGCAATCTTGGGCCAATTAGCACCCATGTTGTTTTTGCATCTTTATGACAGTTGAGGACATTCTACAATCTAGAAAGCTTGTAATGTGGGTAGGCTTTCCATCCACTCCTGTGAAGGCATCAAATTAGGGCAACTGTCCATTGTGAGTCTGCACAGAGTGGGAACATGTTGAAGTCCAAACAAAGTTACTCCTGGTTGCAATTTTTCTGATACTCTGTTTATTAATGGTGCTCTGTTATTAAGAGGCAGATTGTTAATTTCAGCCATTTTGTGAGAAATTTCGGATGTATTTCAATGAGATAAGCTCAATTGATGTCAGTAGAAAATGCTAGACTGCAGCAATATAAATGGCCAACATAACAAATTTACTGAATTAAAACATTCATCTTTTGCAGGAAGAATAATTAATTACATTGTTATTCACATAAATTTTCAATCTAAATCTCCATTTCAATTAGAATGGTTGTGTAAGCAAATGAGTATCATCCTTACATGATTTTGATGATTAAATTTATGGAAGTAATTGGTTACAAAATGTAGAGAACAACATGTATTAGCGTAATAAGAAGTTCAGATGAGGAGGAAAAACAAACAGTGGTTTAAACCCAGGACCAGCAGGTCCAGCCCCATACACCCAACCTATAGGAAGAAAGAAATGGGATGAGTACCATGTAATTTTGCATGATTCCTGTGCCCACAAGGTTTTCTTTAAAGTCTAAACTGCAATTGGGTCCATAGACACTGAAAATTTTGCACAATGCAATAGACTGTCAAAATTTTTTTTTTTTTTTTTTTTTTGAAAAAAAGAACAAAAAATTTATACTTGGATTATGTTCATATAGGCTATGTGAAGGTGATGAACATACCAAAACAAACACTTTCTTGCATAAGAGAGGCCAATTGACAATAGCTTTTCTCTTGCATCTTTCAACAAGGCAGAACCATTATCAATTTCCAAACTTTGGAATTGAAGACAATAGTTGCAGAATGCTTATTTGAAATTCCATAGCTCAATTAAAATTACATGGAAATGCTTCAATCTACTGATTCACAATATTTGCAGAACAGCTTGAAACTAACTTTAAAAGGATAAACAGTAGCTGAAGTTCCTCCATTCGCTGCATTGATCTTTAACAAACTTAAGTACCAAACAAAAGGTACAAACAATTCTGCAATCACATAAATGATTTCTTAAGTGAAGAAACAGATGAAAATAATATATAGAAATGTAAAAGTTATATATATATATATATATATATATATATATATATATATATATATATATATATATATATAGAAAAAGAAGAGGAGCATTGAGCAGAGCATTTTTCTTCCAGATCACATGCCTGGAGATTAGACCTCAATTTTGGGCAAATGCTTTACATTTTCTAGAGGAAACTCCTGATTGTCATTTTGTTTTCCTGAAACCAAAACAAAGAAAGGTAAAACTATGGGCTTTTTGATAGTTAATTGTTCACGTACAAGAAAATATAACAATAAAATGATAGAAAAAACAACCAAGTAACAAGACTTACCACACAACTGGAAGCAAGGAATAAGATTTGAAGAAATATCAAGTGTTGAATCTCATTCTGTTTTCAGAACCAATGATTTTTCCACCACTGCATGCTGCATAGCAGAAGACGAAATGGAAGTTGTGCCTTATTTGAAGAAGCCATCAATAAAGAAATTCTACAGTCCCAAGTTGTTACAAAGTGGCAGCAATACTTCAAAATTTGAAAAGAACATGATAAGTTGGCAGCAACTTACAGAGGTCTTGACTTGCAGAAGTAGTTAGATACTGTCCATCTCATTTGAAAAATGATAAATTCCAGTCCAAAAATCATCCTCAGTAAAGACATCAGAGATGAGCAATACACTCAGGTAAAGACATCAAATTCACAATGAGCAAGAAGATTACATTTACTTGCTCAAAATATTATGTTCCCCAGCATCCAAATCTTGTCAAAATGCTTTCTCTGTCAACGTTTAGTGATCAGATTGATACCCCAAAACTAAAAGAAACACTTTCAACACAGCGCTACAAAAGGGATATCTACAACTGTTTATTAATTTCAGATAACGGCGGCCATGATATGAAGCTCTCAAAGCATTGAAACCCAAAACTTCATCGGAGTCTAAAGTGCTTCCATAAAACTCTGACTATCAATGGTTCACACTAAAAATATCAACCAGGCTAGAGGCAGGCACTGCATTATGTTTCCGACAATAACAATCAGAATCATGATTTAGCCAAGAAATTTAAATATAAGGAGGTTCATCATTTTATCAGCTGAGGCACTTACTAGCTGAAATTCTCTTGCAAAATGTACAATCTGAGATTCTAGTATGGATTTCTTTGTAGTGGCACTTCCAGTTAAAACTAGAGAACCAAGAAAACAAAAGTAAGAAATAGGAATACTTGCTGGTAATTATGCATCAATGACTTAAAAGCTCAAGAAGCCTATATTTAGGGCATAAATTGGCCAACATGTTTCTTTTAAAAGAATGAGTGGCATAATTATAACATGTATGTAAAGGCAGAATCATGCATAAAATCCTTATGCGTCTATTGGAAAATCATGTCAGTCAACCAGTGAACAGTACTGGATTTTCATACTGTCAAATTAACACAAGGAAAAAAAAAATGGGAATTTGGTAATTAAAAAGTACAACTGATTCCACAATTATATAAACTGATGAATTTTGAAGAGAAGAAATAAATAAATAAAATATAAAACTGTAAATATTATGAAGAACCAGAGGACCTTTGAACAGATCAAGCTTCTTGTGTTGAGTACCTTCCATATCACATTTCACAAGATAAAGGCTTCAATTTGGGGCAACTGCTTTAAATTTGTTTGGAAGAAACTCGAGATAGTCATTTTTTTTCCTGAAAAACCAAATTAAATATCAGGGAAGAGTTAATAACAAAAAAAATGTTGGGAAAACCCAGTACTACTTATCACACTGTTTGATGGAACGTGTAAATTAGATGACAACAAATCACTGTTGAATATTATTTTGCTTTTTTCAGCTCTGCATTAAGCAGTTCAGATGACAATACCAAAAGAGGAAAAAATTAAGAAGCCAAAAATAAAATCTTGCAATGAAATTGAGTAATTAACTACATGAAATTTTCATAGTTAACTCACCAATTGTCAACATCAACATCAATGAACAACTTCTTTGAGGTGAGTTTGGCTGGCATCCACTGAGGTAAAGACATCAAATTCACAATGAATAAGAAGATTACATTTAGAGAACAACAAATTATGTTTCAGATAAAAATTTGAATATAGGGAGGTTCATCATTTTATTAACTGATGCACTTACCAGCTTGTCAGTTTATGTGTATAAAACCAATTCTCTTGCAAAGTGTAGAAGCTAAAACTACAAGGGATTATGGGACTTCTTCATAGTGGCAACTCACTAGAGAATCAAGAAAAAAATTACAAAATTAACTAGGAATTTTGGCCTTAAGTGTTCAAATCAAGAGTGAATACTCACTGACAAGCTGGTAAGTGCCAAATAATTAAGGCAGGCTGTTAATTTAACTCACAAAGTTAAAACTCGTAGACAATGCCCTTCATCGAAATTTCATATATGAAGCTACTCAATGAATCCCCATCCTAAAGTTTGGAAGCATTAGCCGTACACCTATCTGGACGACAAAGCGAAAGAAAAAATTATAAAGAGCCAGAAATAAATTATTGCAACTGAAATTAATTAAAGTAATGAAATGATTAGATATTGTCATGGTTACACACCAATTGTTCAACACCTCTGAACAACTGCTCTGAGATTTAAGAGAGAATATTGCAAGATATCTGTCAACCTGCAACATCAATATAGAAAAACACATGAAAATCCAAGAATTTTAATGACAAAAACTAGCGTCTGCTTCTAAGATTTAAAAAAAAAATAGTAATAATGTTTATTGAAGGGGTTAAGGACATTACCCCAAGAGAAGTCGATCTGATTCTTCTGATCATAGTTTGTAGCAGCCATCCTCTTGAATCCATCTACCGTCAATACTAATATTTGGGATGTGAGCAATCTTTGGCCAATCAGCGCCCTTGTTGTTTTTGCAACTTTCTGATAGTTGAGGACATTCTTTGATCACGAAAGATTGCACGGTAAGGCTACCTATCCACTCCGGTAAAGATATCAAATTAGGACAACTTTTGATTACGAGTCTGCGCAGAGTGGGAACATGTTGAAGTCCCTTTGGTAGTGACGCCAATTTGATCAAATTTGCAAATTGAAGCCGCTGGAGGCTTCTAAGGTATTGCCACTGCACATCATCAGATAAATTGAGCTCCTCACAAGCCTTGATGACAAGACCCTCAAGGGAGGTTAGATGCCACAAATCCTCTGGCAGAACTTCTAGATCCTCAATTCCCTCGATATAAAGAATTTTCAATGGAGAAAGGGAAATCGAAGAAGAGGTGGATTGCGACACCGAAATCTTCATCTTCAGTATGTCCTCCAATGACTTCTTGCTGGTTTCTACCAATACCAATGTTTCGACAGATGGAATGAGAGGCATTGAAGTGAGGTTAGGGCAAGACCTGATTTCCAAATAAAAAAGACAGTGAAATTGTAGCAACTGAGGCGTGGATGTATCCCTCCTCCATCCTTTCAGATTTGGGCAATTTATGAGCCAGAGTTTCTCTAAGGAAGGGAAGAATAATGCATTGTCGCAATTAATCCCACTCTCTATGCACTCCAGATCAGTTAAATTCTCAATCGTCAAATGTTTAAGTGAAGGGAACTGATCCAACGGTGGAAAATGCTGGCATTTTTTGCAGTTATCAATTCGAAGATTCACTAAATTAGTGAGGGAAGAAATCCAGCTTGGAAACATGAGTCTTCCGCACCCAAACACAAACAACGATTTTAGATTAAGGTGTGGCCGCAGCTCTTCTAACGACATTTCTTCATCTTTTTCAACATCATCTGGACCACTATCACTATCATTATCGTAGGGAGGGCCCAATTTCCATGATAATCGCAAGGCTTGAATGTGTTGCTTCTCTTTCAAATTGGCTGCCTCAAATTCAGATGTTGGATTTTTCACGTACCGTAGATTCATGATCCGTAGCATATCTCTCAGATTGTTCAAGTTACTCAATTCACTAAGGGCACCGCCATGTTTGGAGACACCGTTATCTTTGTCTACCATGAATAGTGATAAATTCTCAATAGAAGTCAGTTGACCAATCCCATGTGGCATATGAGTCAAACTAACACATCCCCTAAGGAAAAGTCGCTGGAGATTGACCAACTTTTTGATACGCTTTGGCAACTGTTTAAGCCTTTCACAGTTGACTAGGTATAGAATTTGCAAGTTTTGAAGTTTAATTATGGAATCAGGAAGGAACTCAATGCCTTTATTTTCAGAAAGATCGAGATATCTTATGTGCTTTAATTTATTAATGGAATGTGGCACTTTCTCAATCCCCAAACCACATAAATTCAATGACCTTACACGACTTAATTTGAAAAAAATTTCATGACATTCTACTTCTTTAATATCATGCATTTTTGACCAATTGAATGATGTAAATGTTCGCACCTTTGTCACAACAGGTAAGCAACTTGCAACTTTTTGCCATGACTCAACTTTAAAACCAATTGAAACATGTCGAGTTCCTTCTTTAACAAGTTCTGCATCCGAATTTAATAAAATGATATCCTCTCTAGCTACTTGCACAACAAGATCATACATCAAATCATGCATTTTACATCTTAATAAATTACCCCTCATATCTTCTTCTACTTCCTGAAAGAAAGACCTCCATAAAAGATCTTTGAAATATTTTAAGCCTACATCTCTGAAACTTTGTTTTGAATCTGATAATTTAATCAATCCTTGTGCCATCCAAAGATTCACCAAATATCTTATGTCAATTTTTGAACCTTTTGGAAATAATCTACAATAGGCAAAACAACACTTTAAATGAGAAGGGAGATGATCATAACTCAACCTAAGAGTTTTCATAATGTTAATCTCCCCTTCATTCAAATATAAAAGCTCTTTTTCTTTGATCGATTCCCACTCATTTATTGCATTTTTATAATACAATAAACTTCCTATTGCTCGAATGGCTAAAGGGACTCCAACACATTTTGTCACAATTTCTCTTCCAATTTTCTCATGCTTTGCGCTTGTTACTTGCTCTTGCTTGAAAGCCATTTTTTTAAACAACAACCATGACTTAGCATCACATAGGCCTTGTAATTTACTTGTTTCATCTGATCTTATCATCTTTGCAACATTTTCAAGACGCGTAGTCACTATTATTTTACTTCCACATGCACCTCTGGCTAACAAATCTTTAAAGTCAAACCATTTTTTGGAATCCTCATTCCATAAATCATCCAAAACAAGCAAATATTTTTCTTCATTAATTTTCTCCCAAAGTAGATCTTTCAAGGTATTCAATTCAAGATTTTTAGGCTTCTCACCATCAAGAGACTCCAAAATCTTTTCAACAACTATTTTTACATCAAAATTTTCAGAAATACACACCCACATTTTGAGCTCAAAATATGATTTCACCCTCACATCATTGTATGCAAGTTGAGCAAGTGTTGTCTTTCCTAATCCTCCAACACCAACAATGGAAATGATTGACACATTCTCCCCATAACTAGAAGACAGAAGAAAATCAATGATTTTCTTCTTATCATCTTCTCTACCAACAACTACAAGAGGCAAAGATGAGTGAGTTTGCTCTCTTTCCTCAACCATAGGAGCTGTGATCTCATCTAAGTGAAACTTCCTATTTGCAACAGTCTCATCTAATTTACTTCTAACTTTTCCAATCTTATGAGCCATTTTAAGACCATAAACAAATGGGTTTGAGCTTGAAAAGAAGAGGCGTACCTCCTTCACCATTTTATTGCCAGTCATCATCCGCTTCACTAAAACATCTGTGGAGAACTCATCTAGCAAGTCATCAGCATCGTAAAAAGCATCTTTTAGCGAGTCAACCCAATCTTTGATTTGATGCTTCTGCGAGTACTGCTGCTCTGCATCAAGAAGCACAGCTTGGATGGTTGAAACTGTCCTCCTGAGTTTCTCAAGCTCCTCTTTGACACCCCACCAGAGCCTAGTCTCTTGAAGAACTCGAGAACCCAGCTTCTTAATGATTTCCACAACAATGCCGGAGAGAATTGCATCTGCCATTACTTTTCAAGTGAGTGGAAAGTGAAGGTAAGTCAGAATTGGGAAGTGTTTAAGGTTTGAAGAGAAGGATTATGAAGAAGTGTGGAGGATGAAAATGCTATGGAATATATATAGAAAGGATTTAGGCTCTTGCAGGAGATATTCATTTCTATAAGGATAACCGTTTGGGGTCTTGTAAAAAAAAAAAAAAAGACCCCACTCTGTTTGTAACGTACTGCAAACCAAGTGGAGCCCAAGTAAAAAATTCAATAGGTAAAAACAGATTTAATGAATGAATTATTTGGTATTGCAAACTGTGTGGATTCCATGAAAACAAAATCCAATTAATACTGAATTATTTGAGGGGGAAAGGAAGTAAAATTCTCTTATATTAAAGCAAAGTATTCCATATTGATTGACATTCGGGAAAGGCTGTGACATGGTTGAAGTGTTCGAAGAAGAAACAACACTTTCAGAGGATGACATGGTGTGCCGTGAAAGGCTCTGATGCCATATTATGATTGGTCCAACTTGATGATTCTCTTTGCATTCGATAATATATATATAAGTACACTTTACACTTAGTTCATATACAGTAGGAAAGTAGGAATAAGCAGGAGACTAAAAAGTGGAGACAACAACAACTTAACATTGGTGAATATTTAACATTTTTTTGGGTATTATAAATTATGTGTTTTCCTGATCTTATTATTTTTTAACATTTTTTAATTGTGTAGACACTATTATTTTGCTTTCAAATTAATAATAAATCCTTTTAAGTAAAATCATTATTTTTAGAAATTTTCATTCTATAAAATTATTTAAATTAAGTAAATAATTTTTTTTTTCATGAAAAAATCTTCCACTTTCAGACCATTAAGTCAAAATTGGTGATATGGTAAGCCGTGTGAAGCCCTTCCAAAAGGGGAATTTTTTATTTAAAAAACAAAGAAAAAGGAAAAATAGATACAAGGAAAATTTGGCTTGGTTCGTTTATACCTCAATTGGGATTCCCAAAATAAAAACTATAATCAATTATTGCAGAGAAACAATAAACTATGGTGGTTTGCATTAATAAACTATCGGATTATCCAATAGTTTACTTGCATTTTTTCAATGGACGAATGAATATTTATAATAAATTTATAGTTATAATAAATTTATCTTCTTGACTGAATGAAAGGCAAATGATTCATTTTATATAATTTGATCCACCAGCAAATAGCATATATAATTATCCAGCACCAATAGTAAATTTGAGAGATTGAAATATTAAATTTAATTTAAAATTACCCATCATCCCCAAAAGATAAATATTTAATGATGTTATTAAAAGCTTATGGCCACTCAATTACTACACCCTTTTCCTTTGAATAATGATGTGAAAAAGAAAGGCACTTGCTCATTAATTTAATTTATTTTTCTTCTTTTTCAATCACTCAGCTGGAAAATTCAAGGTTGGTGAGCTCCCTTTTCACTCTTTCTTGTAAAAGCATTTTCTTTATCAACTTTAGCTAAAGCAGATTTATAAAATGATAAGAAAAGAAACTTTACGACCTTCACACTTGTTTTTGTCGTGAACGATTGTGGCCTGTTTGGTATTAAGGTTTTGCATTAAAAAAATACTTTTCAGAAAAAAATAATATTTTAGATACTATTAGATCACTTGTTTTTAGATCACTAAGTCAAAATTGGTGTTTTGATAAGCCAACTTTTTGTTTAATAAACAAAGAATAAGGAAAAATAGGTAAAATGGAAATAAAAGAAAGGGTAAAAGAAAAAAGTAAGACGTACAGTTCATGATAGCATGCATGAATAGTTTACAAGTTGTAAATTTTTTGTTTTTAGCTTTTCTTCTTTTAATTGGGAATTTTATTGAAATTTTAATCTTAAAAATAACTAAACTAATAATTTAAGATTTATAATTAAAATATGTAAAGATTTAAATTATTTCCTCGAATGAGACAAAAAACTTTAAAACTTCTTTTTTTTTTATCCACAAAACAAAAAATTTAAACTTGTTCATTAGATTGGAGAATCTTAATAATTGCATTAGAAAATGGCATGCAATTATAGTAAAGTGACTTTGGATCACTACTCATGTCCTGCACTTGAATTATTATTGCAGGGAGGAAATAGTTAAAATCTAATTACTTATTTAAAGCATTGAATATTAAATTCTCAATTATTGATTGTAGCGTTTCAGCGCCAACATATATAAGTCATGAGAAAAAAAGCTATACTACTGATAATTTTTTTTGTATAATTAATTATGATTATACATAAATTTAAAATGATGTAATTATGTATATAATTACAATATCGTTGAGGTAAAGCTCATTGATAGCTACACTCTCGGTAATTGTTATGATAGTAATTGCAAATATGCATGAAATTTGGATTTTATATCAAAGGTATGAGACTTGGGTTTGAGATTATACACACTTCCAACTCTTTAATTCAAAAGTTAATTATTGTAAAAAAGAAATATAATAATAATTTCTTGATACTCTCTTCATTTCTTTAAAGGACAACTTGTGGGGTCATATCACATGGCAATAAAATGCCAAGGGGCTTTCCTATGATCGCTTCATCATTTAAAAAAAAAATGGGCAAACGTTCAACTTTCTGCAATATTTAAGAAAAACACATCGAAAAGAAGCACATCTGTAGAGAGAATTGCATCTGCCAATTGGTTTTCAAGTGAGTGGAAAGTAAAGGTAAGGCACAATTGAAGAGTGTTACGAAGCCCAAAGCTTTGGAAACATTTTATAACAAGGCTCTCCCAAGATGCTATCATATGATGATGATATAGAGTTGAACTAACATCTCTTTGGCAGGAAATGCTTATAATGGGTGCCTCTCATGATGAACCCTCAATTCCTACCCCCTTTTCCTCTTTCCTTTGAATAATGATGTGAAAAAGAAAGGCACTTGCATGCTCATTAATTTATTTTTCTTCTTTTTCAATCACTGAGCTGCAAAATTCAAGGTTGGTGAGCTCCTTTTCCGCTCTTTCTCCTAAAAGCATTTTCTTTATCAACTTCAGCTAAAGCAGATTTGTAAAATGATAAGAAAAGAAACTTTAGGGCCTTTGCAATTGTTTTTGTCGTCAACATTTATGTGACATAGAAATAGATGGAAAATAATAGAAATTAAGCCAGGAGTTTTAAGCCAGGAGTTTTAATTATTTACAAGAAACATTCATCTTTTCTGTGATATTTCCATTAGAATGGTTTTGCAAGTAATTAAGCATCATCCTTGCATGATTATGATCCTTAAATTTGCTTGAACCAGATGGCTGGACACACAGAAAACACGTTCAAAGTGATTATTTACAGGGAATTTTCCAATTCTATTAAAGAACAAATGATCCAAAACACTTGCGGAAAATATGAGAATGTAGTTTTAAGAAAACTTCACATCCATAAAAAAAAAAAAAAAGAAAAAAAATTCCATATGATAAACTCTGTTCTAGAATAGGTGATAACACCATTTTCATGTCCCATGCATGTGAACCACAACAAAGAGTAGCAAGCTTTAATTTTGCTGGAAAATGCAAGACAATTCTTCTCTATAGAGGAGATTTTATTGTTATTATTGCAATTCTTTCTGTTTGCTAATAAAATCAAAAGCAGAGTTCCATATACTCTGTTATGAGATGATGCTCTATTTGATGATATAAAAACAGAACAACTTCCCAACTCCAATATTGAATCCTTTGTGTGAAAAGTTACGATCCCTTTCCATGTAAATATAAATTCTTTATATTTTAGTACCACCAACTCAAAGTCTAAATGCAATCCAAATTTATATTGAAGAAGCTTCATTCATGCTCCTCAATGCTAGACTTCACTTTTAGGTTTGAAGGGGAGGATTACGAAGATGTGTGGAGGATGAAAATGCTACGGAAATATCTATAACAAGTATTTAGGCTCTTGAAGGATGCTACTCATTTCTTTAAGGACAATCGTGTGGGCTCTTATGGAAAAAGGAGGAGAAAAAAAAAAAAAAGCAAACAGATGCAAACATGTTGCCTAGACTCAGTCTGATAGACAAAAATATATAAAATTTATATATTTAATAGATGAATTTCACTATAAATTTTATATTTTCAATATATAATTGATACGGTCTAGGTAAAAAAAATTAATTCTAATTGTATGATAGTGCAATTTATGTGAAAAAAAAAAAGAAAATGAAAATATTTTATGCAATTGAAGGAAAATAAAATAATTTATGCAATTGAGAAGTTTAAATGGTTTTGCATTGTAAGGCATGTAGTGATATTATTGATGCAATCAATGAATATTTCACCTTAAGAGAAGAAAATGAGGATGAAACAGATGAATTCATTTCAGCTTAAGGTAAGAATATGAAGAAAACACCATGTTCTTTGCCTGGTTAGGTAGGTGCTGATCACCTCCAGTAAGATGCATTCTTGAAATTTTTATTACTGTATGATATTTATTTTTCACATAATATTATCTCAGAATTTATTTTAAAATTTTACATGTATAATTATGATGTCTACTCTTTGAATAACTAATGTTAAACAAAAAACTTTCCCAGGATTCACAATATCTAAGATAAGAAGAAAAATCCCTTTCAAGTTATTGGAATTGTGGACTATATTAAATTTCTCATTATTAAATTAGTTTAGGAAATCCACATTACAATTCCTTACACGAGACCTAACTGTTGATCGGAATTCAGAAATTATTAATTAATTTGCAGATTACATATAAGTTATGACTTTTAATATGGATTAAATAAAAGTTAAAACATATTCTATGTGGGTAACATTAGAGATATCAAAATTTATTTATTAAATGTATATTTAGGATTTTTGTTTATTAAAAAATAAAATAAAAGGGAAATAATAATGAAACTAATTGAAAATAGACATAATTAATAATGTGACGGGACGTATGGATTTGAATTATTGCTCTCAACGATGTCCTATACTTGAATTATTGCGGGGAGTAAATATCTTTCTCTGATTATAATGTTGACGTCGACATTCTCCACTACCGATATGTGAACTTTGAAGTTATTGACACAAAATATTAATATTTTTATGAACTTTCCTCAGCATTTTTATTAGATATTTTTAAAGAAAAGTTAATTTTGTGATTTTGGTTCAAAAATCTCTATATTATTTTCCTATTATATTTTATTAATTATAATTTTAAAGATGATTTAAGTATACTCAACTCAACTCAACTAAGCCTTTATCCCAAAAATTTGGGGTCGGCTATATAGATTCCCTTTTTGAGCTCTAGACGATTTTGGGTTAAATCCTCAGAAATGTGTAATATTTCTAGGTTATGTTGTACTACTTTCCTCCAAGTCAATTTAGGTCTATCCTTTTTTTCTTTCTATCATCTATCCTAATGTGCTCTACTTGTCTAACTGGAGCCTCCGTATGTCTACGCTTCATATGACCAGACCACCTCAATCTCTCTTCTATCAACTTATCCTCAATTGACACCACTCCTACATTTTCTCTAATATTCTCATTACGGACTTTATCTAGTCTAGTATGGCCACTCATCCACCTTAACATTCTCATTTCTGCAACTCTTATCTTAGACGCATAC
Organism: Hevea brasiliensis; assembly: GCF_030052815.1. Taxonomy (NCBI): domain Eukaryota; kingdom Viridiplantae; phylum Streptophyta; class Magnoliopsida; order Malpighiales; family Euphorbiaceae; genus Hevea; species Hevea brasiliensis. The sequence goes on along the minus strand of NC_079506.1, from coordinate 888,862 downwards.
GACTTCTTCAGTGCCTAACACTCACTACCATATAACATAGCTGATTGTATGACTATACGGTAAAATTTTCCTTTCAACTTATTAGGAATCTTGCGATCACATAAAACCCCCATGGCACGTCTCCACTTCAACCATTCGGCTTTAATCCTATGACTAATATCTTCCTCACATCCCCCATCTACTTGAAGGACTGAGCCTAGATATTTAAAGTGATTACTTTGGGACAGTACCACTCCATCCAAACTAACTCTTTCCCTATCACCAGTTTGGCCTTCACTGAACTTGTAATGCATGTATTCTGTCTTCGTTCTACTTAACGTAAAGCCCTTTGACTCTAAAATACTTCTCTAAAGCTCTAACTTTCTATTAACTCCTTCTCGCGTCTCATCTATCAGAACAATATCATCCACAAGCATCATGCACCAAGGTATACTCTCTTGTATATGTTTCGTTAATTCATCTAAAACTAATGTAAAAAGGTAAAAGCTTATAGCTAATTAAAATTAAGTATAGTTAAATTAAAATTTATGGATAAAAAAAATCTTCTTATTAGTTCAATCAGTGGATGAATGTGAGCAAGCAATAAGTAAAAAAAGAAAAATCAAGTCCATAAATTGTTTTTTAAAATATTCATTCTATTATCACCAAAAATTTGAGTGGTTGTAAATAAGTCAACGTCAACTTCTTAGAACTGTGGACTCCAGTGAATTATTCAAGTTGGTTTCAATTTGTAAATATAATTGGCAAATTTAAATTTGATTACATAAAAGTTTAAAAATAGAAAACTTATAGCCTTATATGTATATAATTTTTGGATGAACGATCATATGTGAAGGGTAAGAAAATACTATAAAAATATTAAAATGAGGATAAAAGAAGGAAGGTTTCATAATTAGACTTTCTTTATCAAATACATCGTCCTAACATGTTAAAACTTATTTAAAAATATAACTTTCAAATCTACATGTTTTATATACGAATATATGCATGAAAACTTCTTAATTTTATAGTTTCTTGGCACACATAAACATTAGCTGAAAGAAAACTTAGGAGTCTAATACCAATGAACTTCTCGAGTCCGAAGCATGGAAGCTAGATATGGAGGCCAGTGGTATGTGGATACAGATGGCATCCAAGATTAGAGAAGTAGTTAGAAAAGTACTTAGAGAGTCTAGAGGACATAGACCACCCTTAAAAGAGAGATGGTGGTGGAATGAGGAAGTACAAAAGGCAGTTAAGAGAAAGAGAGAATGGTATAAGAAATTACCTAAGTGTGATAATAATGAGGCATATGAACAGTATAAGCAGCAAAGAAAGAGGCAAAAAAGGCAGTTAGTCACGCAAAAGCACAAGCCTTTGAAAAGTTATATGAGAAACTTGAAACTAAAGAAGAGGAGAAAGATATTTATAGATTAGCAAGGAGGAGAGAAAAGAAATGTCAAGATTTCAATCAAGTTAGGTGCATTAAGGATAAAGAAGGAAAAGTGTTGGTGAAAGATGAGGACATTAAAGAAAGATGGAGAAATTATTTTGAGGATCTTTTTAATAATAGTCAAGATGGTAATAACGTGAATATAGATTATAGAGCAATAGAAAAGAATGTGAATTATACTAAAAGAATTAGATTTTTAGAAGTAAAAGAAGTACTTAAGAGAATGAAAGTGGGTAAAGCCTGTGGACCCGATGGAATACCAATTAAAGTGTAAAAGTATTTGAGAGATATGGAAGTGGCATGGTTAACAAAATTATTTAATAAAATTCTAAACTCGAAGAAAATGCCTGATGAATGGAGGAGGAGTATTTTAGTATCTATTTTTAAAAATAAGGGAGACATACAGAGTTGCTCAAACTATAGGAAAATTAAACTTATGAGCCATACTATGAAGTTATGGGAGAGAGTTGTGGAACATCGACTACGTCATGATACTTCTATCTCTCCCAATCAATTTGGCTTCATGCCCGGTCGTTCAACTATGGAAGCGATCTTTCTCATTAGAAGCTTGATGAAGAAATATAGAGATGGAAATAAAGATCTACACATGGTTTTTATCAATTTAGAAAAGGCTTATGATAGTGTTCCAAGATATGTCTTATGGAGAGAATTAGAACAAAAGAGGATATCTATTAGGTACATACAAGTGTTAAAAGATATGTATGAAGGAGCAACTACTATTGTGCACACAGTAGGATGGGACACAAGAGATTTTCCTATCTCATTTGGATTACACCAAGGTTCAGCTGTAAGTCCTTACCTTTTTACATTAGTTTTAGATGAATTGATGAAACATATACAAGAGGGTATCCCTTGGTGCTTGATGTTTATAAATGATATAGTTATGATAGATGAGACACGAGAAGGAGTTAATAGAAAGCTAGAGCTTTGGAAAAGTACTCTAGAGTCAAAGAGCTTTAAGTTAAGTAGAACGAAAACAGAATACATGCATTGCAAGTTCAGTGAAGGCCAAATTGGTAATAGGAAAGGAGTTAGTTTGGATAGAGTGGTACTGTCCCAAAGTAATCACTTTAAAAATCTTGGCTTAGTCCTTTAAGTAGATGGAGGATGTGAGGAGGATGTTAATCATAAGAGTAAAGCCGGATGATTGAAGTGGAGACGTGCCATGAGAGTTTTATGTGATCATAAGATTCTCAATAAGTTGAAAGGAAAATTTTACCGTATTGCCATACGATTAGCCATATTATATAGTAGTGAGTGTTGGGCACTGAAGGAGTCATATGTGTCTAACATAAGAGTTGCAGAGATGAGAATGTTAAGGTGGATAAGTGGCTATACTAGACTAGATAAAGTCCATAATGAGAGTATTAGAGAAAAGGTAGGAGTGGTGCCAATTGAGGATAAGTTGAGAGAAGGGAGATTGATGTGGTTTGGTCATGTGAAACGTAGACATACGGAAGCTCCAGTTAGACAAGTAGAACACATTAGGTTAGAGGATAAAAAGAAAAGAAGGGGTAGGCCTAAACTGATTTAGAGGAGAATATTACAACACGACCTAAAAGCATTACATATTTTTTAGGATTTAACTCAAAATCGTTTAGAGTGAAGAAAGAGAATTCATATAGCCGACCCCAAATTTTTTTGATAAAGGCTTAGTTGAATTGAGTTGATTTGAGTAGAATAGAACATATTAAATTTAATTTTCAGTCAATTTTTAATACCCTTTAACTAACATTTTCCAAAAATGATATTTTTAACAATAATTTCAATAACAATATCAAACAGGCTTTGTTTGTTTCTTATCATTAATTCCATCTTGAAATTTATCTCATCATTAGAATATTAGCTCAATATTTTTTTTTTAGCTCAATCACTTTAATATTATATTATTAATTATCTAGTATTTGCATTGTCAAGTATCTAGTATTATCTTTCTGCAGATAGTTAATGGCTAAATGCATCTCAAGATCCTACGCTTATGCTAAATGTGTAATTGACTACGTATACTTTTATTTTATTTAATTCTATACAAAATTTTTATTTTTTTAATGAGTAATTAAATAAATATATAAAATGCTAACAAAAAAAAATGTTGGTATTTTATTCTTTTCATAATTTAAATAAATCTTTAAATGGTAAAATAAATTGTTGTGTACCGTAAAAGTCGTGTGAACTAAAAAAACAAAGCAGTCTCATATAATCTCTCTCTAATATCTTTGATCTTATGAGCTATTTTAAGACCATAATCGAACTGGTTTTGATGGTATCAAGAAATGAACAATACAGCTGGACACCATTGAAATGCCAAATTGGTGCAAAGCAAAGACCGTTATCTTCTTGGAAAATGGAGCTGCTAGATGAAAGCTTTCACATTTTTTATCAATCCATCCACAAAAATCCGTTGAAGTTGATTTCTACAATTGGAGATACTGTTATTGTTAGTATTGCAATTCTTTCAGTTTGCTAATAAAATCGAAAGCAGAGTTCCAAACAGAACAACTTCCTGACCCCAACTCAAAGTCCAAATTCAATCCAAATTTATGTTGAGGAAGCTTGATCCATGCTCTCCAATGCTAGACTGCACTTTTTATTTTTTATAAGTAAAATTATTTTATTAATAAATCTAGGAAAAACTTAGCATGTGTTATCCAACTAAACCCAGGTCATTAGACCTACCCAGTACACCCAACCTAGGATGACACATGCTAAGTAAAAAACCTGGACGGAACAAAACTACAAGCCTAGAACCAAAGGGATACAATCCTGGAACCAAAAGCCAGCTCACATCTCAAGAGAAAAACAACAAACAAACAAACAAAAGAAACATGCTGAATACACAAATACATCCAACAATTTCAAACCAGGATTTATAAGAAAGCAATGAAATCTTCATTGCGCCTTGAACCTTGTTTGGCCAACAAATCTGCAACTGAGTTGGATTCTCGTGAGCAGAAGCAAAAGGTAAACAGGTGGAAGGGATTCAATGCTGGTCACAATGGAGTTAATCACCAATGATAGTTGCCAAGGAGTGGAATCCGGTTTAAGAACCCAAGAAACAACATTCTTTGAATTCGATTCAACCACAATAGAATTAGATGAGTCAACAAGAGACAAATTGGCACAAGATAACTCCAAAGCTTTGATCGATGGATGGGCTTCTCTTTCACTACACACAAAGAAAAACACAGAAGAAGAAGTTTATAAATCACATAGACACACACAAGATTAAAAGTAATGTAACAATAAATTGAAAAATTGAAACTCGGAACTCTTCTAAATCCAAAAGACACCTTTTCCCAAATTCCAAATGGCTTTTGTGAAAATTAACATATTTGGAGAAAATAACTGAGATGAGTACCATGTAGTTGTGCCCGCAAGGTTTCCTTTAAAGTCTAAACTGCAATTGGGTCCATATAGATTGAAAATTTTGCACAATGCACCAGACTGTCAAAAAATAGAAAATGAATTTTTTTTTTTAAAAAAAAGAACAAATAATTTATACTTGGATTATGTTCATAGCAATGCATGTGAAGGTGATGAACATACCCAAAAAAAAAACCTTCCTTGCACAAGAGAGGCCAATTCACAACTGTTCTTTTCTGGCATCTTTCAACAAATTAGAACCATTATCAACTTCCAAACTCTGAAATTGAAGACAATAGTTGCAGAATGTGATGCGTCCCAACCGCAAGTGCACAGGTCGTACAAGTAGTATAGAAAAATATCGATCCCACTAGGAGTTGTGTTAATGATTGAATTTTCGATATAAAAGTTGACTAAATTGAAGTATTTATGAGATTAAAATGATGAATTAATGGGTAATGGAGTATGAAATCTAAATGTGCAAAATTAATATTCTATTCAACAATGTATTAATTAAACTAAAATTGCATCAAATAGAAATAAGCAAGTTCAAATATGGCAATATTTAAATTGGCAAATGATTAAATTCGATTAGAAATTAACAATGGTAAAAAGCTGATTCCGGAGTTCGGGATTTCATATTCGAGCTATTTTGGGATTTTAAATTGGTTGTCCAATCTTATGAAACTTATGAGTTTTAAGGAGATTAATTCTTAAATCCTTTGAATTCCCTTTCGAGTGAGACAAAGAGTGCCTTAATCAAACTAATCCTACTTTCGTGGAGTTAGAATTAATTAAGACCCATTAAGTTCCTTAATTAATCTGTGAATCCTCTTAATCCTTAGCCTATTTCTAGGTCTAAGTTAATTAAGTCCAATTTCCTGATTATCTATCACAAGGCCTTCTCCTTTCGGTGCTTCAACCATGGATTAAGAACATTACTCAATGGGATCCTACATTAAGCATGTCATTAAGCATACAAGAAATGAATAAAACTCATTAAGACCACAAAATATGGATTACCCAATCAAAATCCACAAAATATCTCAAATATTACAACCCTTACTCCAGAATCAAAAGTAAACTACTCACTATCCATAATGCTTACAAGATATGATGAGTTTAAATGGAAATAAAGCTTTAATCTAAGCTAAGAAGTAAGGAATTAAACACTAGAAATGTAGAAAAGTGTAAAGAAAGAAAGAAATCTGCAAATCTTAGTTGAAAATGGTGTGGAAGGTGAAAATGACTCCTCAAATTCTGCCTCAGCCTCCTCTCTTTCTTTTCTCCTTGCCTCCTCTCTAAAATGAGAAAATGGGACTATTTATAGCATTTTTCTGACATGGAGCCCTAAAATAGTATGTTCTAGGAGGAATACATTAAGGGAATCTTCTGCCAGCTCATTAATGAACTCTTTATGGGACTGCATAAGTGGATGCATAAGTTATGCACGATCCCTTATGCGATTTTAGCTGATTACAGGTCACTTATGCGTTTGCATGACTTGGTGCATAGGTTATGCACAATTTCGTGAATCTTGCATAAGGGAGGTGAGAATGTGCATAAGCTATGCAGTCTCCTTATGCACATTTCGGCTGGTTCTGGAATAGTGATCTTCCTCCTTATGCAGAACTGCATAGCTTATGCGGCAAGTTATGCACAGTTTGGTCTATGCATATTTCAGCTTGAAAACTTGTTTTTGGCATCTTTTTGCTGTAGAAGACACTCCTCAATGGCAAAATTCTCTTTAGTCCTTCAAAAACACCATTTTTCCTACAAAACAAAGTAAAAATTACAAATTAGACCAAAATTGACAACTATGAAAAACTAACTAATTAACTAATGAAATTAGCTAAAAATGACTAATAACCAAATAAAATGATTGTGAAATTAGACCTAAATGACTATGCAAAATATGTGCATCAAATACCCCCAAACTCAGGCTTTTGCTTGTCCTCAAGCAAACTTTAAAATGTGATGCAAAGTTTTTAGGGGTGCCTTATCCAAGGAGTTATGAAAATTACCAATTAAAGTAACTTAATACACCTTTAGCCATACCAACAATCCATATACCCATCCCTCAAAATGCAAAGAATCTAATGCTTATCCAAACTTTCACCGCTTAGCCATCAAGTCAATTATCATTCAAAATCCCCAAACCAACCAATCAAAAGAGAGAGTCATGCTCAAAAGGAATTCTAGAACAATCAATAGTTAAAGTGTCTCCATATGGAATGATGGAATTGAATGAATGAATGAATAATTTTCCAATCCCATAGGCAAATTCCCTACTCCTATCTCCACTAATGTAGCTAGTACTATCAAGAGATCAAAGGTCTTTTTAGGGATGTAATGGGGCCATGGGGTTCAAAATGAGGCTAAGAAGAAAGATGGGTAAAAAGGATTCAAAGCATGAGAATATTTTCAATTTTGAAACATCAGGTACACTTTATTATATATTTTTTCTTTTTCTCTTTTTTTTTTTATATATGGGAGAGAAGAATACACAATGAGGATTGTCAAGTGCTAGCATAGTTTACAAAACACATAAAAATGGAGGGACATTTTGATACTTTAACTTGTATTTTGCATTTTCTTTTGATGATTGTCCCTAAAATTGCCACCCCCAAACTCATTTCTTTTAATACTTTGGGTGGATTTCTTTCATTTTGAATGGCAATAGTGAAAAGCACATATACTAGCACTTTTACAAGGTGACAAGTATTTCTTCTCCCTTTTATTGTATTTTTTTTCTTTTCTTTTCTTTTTCTCTTTTTTTTTTTTTTTTTTTTTATTTATGTACCTAATATTGTAAATAATTATTCTCATGGAAAGGGTTGTAGTGTTTGGTTCATTGGCTAGGTAGCAATAAGGGATTCAAGAAAAATTAGGGATAAAAAGGCTCAAAAGGGGTTTGCAAGGGTAATTTTAATTAAGAAAAGGGCCAAAGGTTTAAAATGAGAAGGTTTAAATCAAAGAATGCCTAATCATCTCTCTTTTCAAGTACAAGCTGGTATTTCGCCTTGAACGGTTTAGAAAATTTGTTCTAGGATTGGTGAGACATCATTTGACTACCTTATATCCAATAACTCCCTCTAAACACTCCAATCTCTAAATGACTAGTTGGGTGGCTTTTTGGCTAAGAAGATATAGGCAAGGGATAGACACTTCAAAACCTTGCACCTTTTAGGAACTTTCAATCCACAAACCCAACTAAAAGGTGAGTCAAATCACTCTCATAGGCACATTTTCAATACTCAAGGGATTTGGCAAAAGCTTTAATGCATGGTGTATGATTCCTAAAATGAGTAATGCATGAACTAAATGGAGGAAGCCTATTTGTATGCAATTTGTACAATTTCTAAGTGATGTATAATGTGTGTGTAAATGTGTAATGAATATGTATGTATGGATGTATATGTAAAATATTTACAATATATGTAAATGAAATGGGATGAGATGCTCTTATACTCAAAATGTGAAAAATAAAGCTAAAAATCAAAATGTGCACCCCAAACTCAAAATTAGACATTGTCCTCAATGTCTCAAGCGATAGATATCCAAAACTCAAAGCAAATAATATTGACCAGAATTGTAAAATTAAGAACAAAAAGAAAGAGTTACAGTATGAGAATTCAAGTTAAAGGATGCATAAGAAGTCACAGGTTATGCAGAGTTAAGTCTTTATCGAGAACATGTGCATAGTTAAGGTGCATAAGCCATGCGGTGCTGCATAAGAGGCAATAGATGTTGCATAGGCTATGCAGGACAGTTTCATAATGGAAATACAACTGCGATTCTGCAGTAGCGAGAAGAGTTGCACCTGAGCTATGCAAAGGTTATGCATGAGGAAATTCATAGTCATGCAAAGTGTATACAAAAAGCATTGCATGGGACTTTGCAAGGGGAAATGTACAACCAGCAGGAAAAGTATGGAAATATAGACAGAGTATGGGCAAATATGTACAAAAAGGCAATAAGTGCAATAAAAATTAAAGAAGACTAATGTAATAGCTATTCAATAAAACTTCAAAAGAAATAGAATTTAAAAGAAAGTAATTCAGAACAAACAAACAAAATCCAAAACAAACTATAAATGTTTGAACATATTTACAAAGAAAAGGTCCTACAAGATTGAACAAAAGTAAAATAAACACTAATCTATGTCTATTGTTTTCCTTTGTCCAAGGATGTTGCTAAGAAATTTGGTAGGCTGCTGCATTGTCGAAAAGATGGTGCTGGAGGAGGTGATGGAGGTGGGGGTGGCATGCCCAAAAAGATCATGAGTTGCTTCACCATTTCCTTCAGTTCTTTCTGTTTGTTCCTGGTTTCCATGACAAGGTCAAATAGCTGATCATGACGATCCTTTAGTGTATCAAGACCACTGTCAAGCTTCCTATCCACAAAGTAGATATCATCACTAAGCCTGTCAAGGTAGGTGAATAAGGCTTTAGTGTTGAATGCAGGAGGTGCTGTGGATGAGGTAGGTTCAGCTGTAGGAGGAATGGGGTGGCAGAGGTAGCTGGAATGTCTGAGTAGGCCGAGGGGTGGGGTAGGTGTAGTAGGGTCTTTGTGGGACTGGTGTGAAAGGTTGGGTTTTAGTTTGTGCAATAGGCTCGATTCTGCTGCAGGTGGCGATATCAAAATATGATAAATGGAACCTGTTTTGGTTAAGTGTGCAGTATCAAAATAGGAAGTGTCCTCGAGTGCTGGTATTGAGTGCTCTGCAGGATTAAAACCAAAATGCTTGGCTATGACAGTAATGAGTCCACCCAAAATAATGTCACCAATGGATTTGGTGGCAATATGCAGCACATGTTCACAAAAGAAGTAACCAGGAGATACCTTAACTTTGTGAAATGCACACCATAACATAAATAGTTCAGATTTGCCTGACACGAGAACTAGTCCCTCTGCCCAATATGGTGCTAGCCATCAGCCTATGAATAAACCTAAGTGCAGGGTCAAGGATTTGGGATGTTTTGGATCTACCAGCAGAAAAGGTTTGAGGTTGGTTTGTTATAATTCTCCAAAATTGGGCAGGATTCCAAATGCCCTTGTTGGCTACCTCTACTCCAGTATGTGGTACTCTAAAGAACCCATCAAGTGCAAAACCAAAAATGCCATGAAATTGGTCTAATGACAGTTCTCTATTTTGCCCCAAGCATCTAAATGTCATGATTGGTTTATGGTCTACATCATGCAAGTTGAGGGTAGCAGAGAATGAAGAAATAAACTCCAAAACTAGAATTGGATAAACTACCTCTTGCTTATGCACAAATTCTGTCCAACCCATACCGTCAAGAAATGCAACTACATTGTCAAATAAACCCAGAGATTATAGAGCATCAGCAGATATATACCTAGTAGGTTGTACCCTTCTATCTTTGAGTCTTTTGAAAGCGGCTTTTGAATTGTATCGTGGAGAGGCTGTGGTAGCTTTGATACGACTGGGGTTGCTGAAATTGTCTTTTTGCTGGAAGAAGGTGTAGAGGCTGGAGCTTTTGGCTTTTTAGGAGGTGGTTCCGAAAATGGGGTGGGTGGGTCTTTGCGTTTGGACAGAGGAGGAGCAGAGGACATGGGTCGCACGGATTTGGACCGAATTTTGCGTTTGTATGTGGTTGGTGGAGGTGGTGGGGGTGTCGTTTGTGGTGGAGGATTGGGCGTGGGATGTATCGATGACAATGGAGAGACTTCGAGAGGAGAGGCGGGGCGGGAATGTGGAGGGGAATCCATTGCCGATTGGAGAAGAGATAGGGGGAAATGAAAATGTAGGGGGATTTAGGGTTTTTGTGATGAGAGCGCTGGTGGAGAAGATGGGAGAGAGACGGCGAGAATGCCGGAAGGAATGGAGGTTGAAGGGCGGTCGTGGGGGTGAAGAGTCGGGAAGTGGAGGTGGTGGGAATTTTCTTTGCCGAAAATGAATTTGAATCGGGTTTGTAGGAGACTGCATAAGGGGAAAATGATTTATGCATAACCTGTGCACTCTTTTGTACATGTTTCAAAAGGATTTAAATTTCAGAGAAATGCTTATGCACAAGTGCATAGGTTATGCACTGTCCTTATGCATGTCTCGGTGACCCTGAAATGGTGAGGAGCGAAGTCATGCGGGAGTGCATAAGTTATGCACTCCCCTTATGCATCTCTCGGCAAAAGTGGTTTTGCAAAAAATTGGGTCATGCAGATGTGCATAAGCTATGCACTCTGCTTATGCACTCTGCGGTAGTTTTTGAAATTCAGAAATTTTGGTTATGCAGAAGTGCATAGGCTATGCACATTGCTTATGCAGGTCTTGGCAACTTTTGGGATTTTCTGATTTCTGGTTATGCAGAAGTGCATAGGTTATGCACTATGCTTATGCACCCCTCGGCAATTTTGTATTTTTGGAGTTCTTGGTTATGCGGAAGTGCATAACTTATGCACCTTCCTTATGCACCCCTCGGCAAGATTGATTTTTCTGGGTTTCTGGTCATGCAGAAATGCATAGGTTATGCACTCTGCTTATGCACCCTTGGCCAGTGGAGTTTTGGATTTTTGGTTATGCAGAAGTGCATAAGTCATGCACTCACCTTATGCAAACTTCGGCAGAGAGAGAAAATGAAGGATTTGAAGTTATGCAAATGTGCATAAGTCATGCACTCACCTTATGCAAGTTTTGACAGATATGAAATTTGACAAAATGAGGTTATGCAGAGTTGCATAAGCTATGCACTCTCCTCATGCACTTGCAATAAAGGTGAAAAATGGCAAGAATTGTGGTTATGCAGGATTGCATAAGCTATGCAGTTGCTTATGCACAAGTTAGCAAGATCAAGAATGCAATAAAACATGGATTGCAAGTGTGAAAAATACCCTAGAATGAGGAAATATAATTCCATGAAGCATAAACCATGAGAAGTTTCACCAAAAACACATCAATATATACAAAGTATATCAAAAAGGCATCACACAAGCATGTAAAAATGGATCCTACATAAAAGACCTTTGAGAACTATGCCATTTTAAGACAAATTCTGCAAATCAACATTTAGCACATAAAACTCCATAAAATTTGCATGAAGTTGCATCTAACCACAAATGATGAAATGAAGTCTCCAAGTTTTGCCAAGAAAATGCAGCATTTTTACCTTGAATCCTACAACCCAAAGAAGCTCAAAACTGCAAAAATGACTCACTTACCACCATAATATCATTATAAGCACAAATATTAGAAAATTACCCACCCAACCTCACCAAAAACACAAGTAATGTCTGCAGATTCTATTTTTACGCTCTGCATAAACGGATGGCAATTTATTGATTCACCAACCTTTCTCCATTGATATACATTCAACCTCAACAAAAATACAAGCCATTTGCTGCAGACACCTTTTTTTTTTTTTTTTTTGCTGCAGATTTTATTTTTCCTCTGCATGAACTAGATTGCAGCTCACTGCAGTTATGCGACAAAAGCTTATCGATTCTTTTGAAGGACAAAATTTTTCAAGTTAAGAATTACTTCCCCAAGTTCTGACCTTTCTTAATTGAATTACATCTACTAGGGACAAGATTTAACAATGTCAAAATTTTAATTTGGGGAGATTTAAGATAAAAACAAAATTAATGAAAATGAAAGTAAATCAACAAAAGGAAAATAAAAGGACTTGGGATGCCTCCCAAGAGGGCTAATTATAGTCCTTATTTGGACTCTTCATGAATTTTCTTGAAAGAGGTGAGGATTGGAGAGCTTGTAACAGCTTGCTCCTAGTATTGGGTCTCGGTTATGTAATGCTTCAATCTATGCCCATTGACCTTAAAATTCCCAGATTTTCACTCCAAATTTCAATTGCTCCATAAGGAAAACCTTAGAAACTCTATATGGACAGTCCACCTTGACTTGAGTTTTCCAGGAACAATTTCAATCTTGAGTTGAACAACAAAACTGAATCACCTTCTTTGAATTCCTTTTCCTCGGATGCTTATCATGCCAAACTTTAGTTCTTTCTTTGTAAATACGGGCACTTTCATAAGCATCCATCCTCAATTCCTCAAGCTCATTAAGTTGTAACAACCTTTTCTCACCACTTGCTTAAGATCAAAATTCAAGGTCTGAATGGCCCAATATGCTCTATGTTCTAGCTCCACGGGTAAATGACAAGACTTACCATACACCAACCTAAAGGGAGTAGTTCCTATAGGGGTTTTGTAGCGATCCTATATGCCCATAAAGCATCATCTAGTTTGATAGACCAATCTTTAGAAATTATTCCTTTGTTTTCTCCAAAATATGCTTGAGCTCTCTGTTAGAAATTTCAACTTGTCTGAAGTTTGAGGATGGTATGGGTAGCTATCTTGTGCACTACACCATACTTCCTCATTAAGCTCTCAAATTGCTTATTACAAAAATGGGAACCCCATCACTAATTATAGCCCTAGGAGCTCCAAATCGCTCAAGACAAATTTCTTCAAAAATTTTACTACCACTCTAGCATCATTAGTTGGAGTTGCAATAGCTTCCACCCACTTTGACACATAGTCAACCCCAACTAAGATGTATCTATTACCATATGAAGGAGGAATGGCCCCATAAAATCTATTCCCAAACATCAAATAATTCCACTTCAAGAATATTATTTAGGGGCATTTGATCTCTTTTTGACAAATTTCCACTCCTTTGACATTTATCACAATTCAACACAAATTTCCTCACATCCTTAAAAAGATTTGGCCAAAAGAAACCAGCTTGCAAAATTTTACTAGCTGTCTTAGAGATTCCAAAATGACCTCCATAATCAGAAGCATGGCAATGATGCAAAATACTCTGGACTTCCTCTTCAGGAATACATCTTCTAATTAGACCATCACAACATCTCCTAAAGAGTAAAGGGTCATCCCATCTATAAAACTTCACCTCATGCAAGAACTTTTTCTTTTGTTGCCATGTCATATCTAGAGGTAAAATTCCACAAGATAGATAATTCACAAAGTCTGCATACCAAGGTAGTTTAGCAACAAGAGAGAAAAGTTGTTCATCCAAGAAAAACTCATCAATAGGGATTTCATCCAATTCTTCACCATCCAATTTCAACCTACTAAGATTATCAGCAACTACATTTTCAGCTCCCTTCTTATCTCTAATCTCCAAATCAAACTCTTGTAGCATCAGAATCCACCTAATGAGCCGAGGCTTAGCCTCCTTTTTACGGAGCAAATACCTGATGGCTGCATGATCTGAAAATATAACCACCTTTGAGTCAATAATGTAAGGTCTGAACTTTTCCAATGCAAAGACAATTGCCAAAAATTCATTTAAAGATTTTGCATAATTTGTTTGAGCCTCATCCAGTGTTCTACTAGCATAATAAATAGCATAAGCCTTTTTGTCCTTTCTTTGACCAAGAACAGCCCCAATTGCATAGTTGCTAGCATCACACATAATTTCAAAAGGTAGGCTCCAATCAGGTGGTTGCATGATTGGTGCAGTGATAAGAGCTTGCTTCAACCTGCAAAAGGCATCCAAACACTCTTGGTCAAATTCAAATGGTGTGTCATTACTTAACAAATTAGACAAAGGTTTAGCTATTTTAGAAAAATCCTTAATAAAGCGTCTGTAGAACCCGGCGTGTCCTAGGAAACTTCGAATTCCCTTGACATTGGTAGGAGGAGCCATCTTCTCTATCACTTCAACTTTGGCTTTATCAACCTCTATTCCTCTATTAGACACCAAATGTCCTAGCACTATCCCTTCCTAAACCATGAAATGACACTTTTCTCAGTTTAACACAAGGTCGATGTCGCACATCATTGCAAAATTTTAGAAAGGTTAGCCAAGCATATATCAAATGAAGATCCATAAGCGAAAAATCGTCCATAAAAACCTCCATTATGTCTTCAATGAAATGCGAGAAGATTGCCATCATGCACCTCTGAAAAGTGGCTGGTGCATTACACAATCCAAATGGCATCCTTCTATAAGCAAAGGTTCCATATGGACAAGTAAAAGTGGTTTTCTCTTGATCATTTGGATGGATAGGGATTTGAAAAAAACCTGAATATCCATCTAAATAGCAAAAGTAAGAATGCCTAGCTAGTCTTTCCAACATCTGATCAATGAAGGGGAGTGGAAAGTGATCTTTTCTAGTGGCAACATTTAATTTTCTGTAATCTATGCACATTCGCCAACTAGTCACCGTTCTAGTGGGAATTAATTCATTATTTTTATTTTTGAACACTTTGTCATTCCACCCTTTTTGGGACAACATGTCTGGGCTCACCCAAATCTTATGCGAGATAGGGTAAATGATCCTGCATCAAGCAACTTCAAAATTTCCTTTTTAACAACTTCTTTCATATTTGGGTTCAACCTCCTCTGATGTTCAATAGATGGTTTACAATTTTCTTCCAAACTGATTCTATGCATGCAAAAATGTGGGCTTATTCCCTTAATGTCATCTATGGTGTATCCTAAGACTTTCCTAAATTGTCTCAACACTCTTAACAACTTATCAGCCTCTAAAGTACTCAAATTTGCATTTACAATTACTGGATAAGTGTTATTAGTGCCAAGAAATTCATACAGTGAGAAGGAAGTTGCTTAAGTTCTACCTTAGGTGCATCTTCTTCCTTGAATGATGATTGCTTAAATTCTGCTTTTTCCTTTTGTGTGAGTTGAAAAACTGGAGCAGAAATGAATGGTGGACTTCTCTCTAAGTGTTGAGCATATGCAGCTACATGAGGGTTGTCATAGTCTATGCCTCCTCCATGAACCAAACAATATTCAAGTGGATCTTACGGATATTTCTTTGCAAGTGTTCTTCAACCAGCTCATCAATAATATCAACTCTCAAGCAAGTATCAGCTTCAGAATGATGCTTCTTCATAGAGTTATTAATATTGAAAATTAATTGCTCTTCACCAACTCTAAGAGTAAGCTTTTCTCCTTTCACATCAATCAATGCTCCTGCTGTAGCTAGAAAGGGTCTCCCCAAGATAATTGGAATATTAGAATCTTCCTCCATGTCCAAGATGACAAAGTCAACGGTATATAGAACCTTCCAACCTTCAGGGGCACATTCTCCAAAATCCCTTCAGGATACTTGATTGTTCTGTCAGCTAACTGAAGAGAAATGTGGGTTGGCTTTAGATCTCCCATGTTGAGCTTCTCATAGATAGAAAGGGGCATAAGGCTAACACTGGCCCCTAAATCACATAGAGCTTTTGTAGAACAAGACTCTCCAATGTGGCATGGAATTGAAAAACTCCCTGGATCCTTAAGCTTTGGAGGAAGTTTCCTTTGGAGGATAGCACTACATTCTTCTGTCAAAGCTACAGTTTCATCATCTTCAAGTTTTCTCTTGTTTGAGAGAATTTCTTTCAAGAATTTTGCATAAGAGGGCATTTGTGAAAGAGCATCAACAAAAGGCACATTTATGAAAAGTTTCTTCAAAACCTCTAAGAACTTCCCAAATTGCCTATCAAGCTTGGCTTTGTGAAATCTTTGTGGAAAGGGAAGTTGTGGCTTGTAGGGTTCAGGAGGTATATATTTCTCTTCTTTTTCTTCAAATTTCTCCTTACATTTTTCTGCACTCTCTTGTTTTTCACTCTCATCAGTTCCTTTTTCATTTTCTCTCTTCTCACTGTTTTCACTCTTCTCATCATTTATAACTTTTCCACTTCTTAAAGTAATAGCTTGACACTGCTCTCTTGGATTTTCTGGTTGACTTGGAAGCTTTCCAAAAGATTTGGCACTTGAGGAAGATGCTTGTTGTGCAATCTGGTTTTCCAAAGATACATTTGTGTGTTTGCATCTGTTCGGCCTTGCTTTCACCTCTCTCATCTCCTCATCATGCTTATTTTGGTTGGCAAGAATCATTTGCAATAAAGCTTGATGGTGGAATTTCGTTCTTCTTTGTTTTGGTGGGGGTTCATATTTTTCTTTGAAAGTTAGGCAATGGTTGCCTATTTTGCTGATATGGAACTTGACTCTGCTGTTGTGGTTGAAAATTCTGATTTGGAACTTGACCTTGCTGATTTCCCCATGAAAAGTTGGGATGATTCCTCCAATTTGGATTGTAAGTTTGAGAATAAGGATTCCCCATTTGCTTGTTTCCATAATTACCAACATATGCTGCTTGTTCTCCATAATCTACTCCACAGCTGGTTGTTTCCTCTGCATAAGCCACTTGTTGTGAACTTCCAGCTGATGATGTTGAACTAACCAACATACTCAAATCTTCCATCTTCTTAGCAAAGACATTTGTAAGTGCATCCAACTTTGCATTAATCATGTTGAATGGATCAAGATCATACATTCCAGACTTGCCTTTTACGAGTTGGGTGGTCCTCTTGGACTACTCAAAGATGAGTATTCTTTGCAATTTTCTCCAATAGCTCATAAGCTTCATCTTCATGCTTTATAATAAATTCTCCTCCTGTTTGAGCATCAATAATTCCTCTGATTGCAGGAGTGACATTGGTGTAAAAATTCTGATTTATCATCCATTTTGTAATGGCATGATGTGGGCATAATCTTTCCAATTCTTTCCATCTCATCCATGACTCATAAAGAGTTTCATCTTCTCTTAGTGAAAGGTCATTTGATTCCTCGGCTCTTGAGTTTTCAGTGGAAAATATTGTGCAAGAAATGCATCGATGAGTTGCTCCCAATTTGTAATGGAGTTGTGAGGTAAAGAATCAAGCCAATCCAATGCTCTATCTTTCAAAGAGAATGGGAATAGCTTCAATCTTCTGCATCATCGGACACTCCAGGTTGTTTTGCATGTCGCAAATCATAGCAAATTTCTTCAAATGTGTGTGTGGATTTTCAGAAGGATGTCCTCCAAATTGAGAGTTTTGAATCATTTGAAGAACTCCAAAATCCATCTTGTAACTATTCGCATCAATCCTTGGTCTTGCTATGCTCTCTCTCAAGTCATCAAAACGAGGAAAAGCATGATCCATCATACTTCCCCTAGGCACGTTTGCATTAACAACTTCTTCCCCTTGGACTTCATTTTCATTGTTTTGACCATTTCGGCATTACCAACACCAATTCTAATTCTTTCATCGACCATGTTTGCTTCTAATTCAGTCTCTCTGAAGCTTCCTTCCTTCTTGGTTTCTTTCTTGTTGGCCTTACAAAATTTCTCAATTTGAGATTAAACGATAAGGTTGTGTCACTTGAGCTTCTAGCTCTTCTCATAAAAGATTAAAGTACCTGAAAAAGAACAAACAAACACAAAATGAAAAGATAACAAAGATAAAACTAAAAACAACTAAAATGATCAAGAATTCAATCTTAAACAAACAACTCCCCGGCAACGGCGCCAAAAACTTGATGCGTCCCAACCGCAAGTGCACGGGTCGTACAAGTAGTATAGAAAAATATCGATCCCACTAGGAGTTGTGTTAATGATTGAATTTTCGATATAAAAGTTGACTAAATTGAAGTATTTATGAGATTAAAATGATGAATTAATGGGTAATGGAGTATGAAATCTAAATGTGCAAAATTAATATTCTATTCAACAATGTATTAATTAAACTAAAATTGCATCAAATAGAAATAAGCAAGTTCAAATATGGCAATATTTAAATTGGCAAATGATTAAATTTGATTAGAAATTAACAATGGTGAAAAGATGATTAGGAGTTCGGATTTCATATTCGAGCTATTTTGGGATTTTAAATTGGTTGTCCAATCTTATGAAACTTATGAGTTTTAAGGAGATTAATTCTTAAATCCTTTGAATTCCCTTTCGAGTGAGACAAAGAGTGCCTTAATCAAACTAATCCTACTTTCGTGGAGTTAGAATTAATTAAGACCCATTAAGTTCCTTAATTAATCTGTGAATCCTCTTAATCCTTAGCCTATTTCTAGGTCTAAGTTAATTAAGTCAATTTCACGATTATCTATCACAAGGCCTTCTCCTTTCGGTGCTTCAACCATGGATTAAGAACATTACTCAATGGGATCCTACATTAAGCATGTTATTAAGCATACAAGAAATGAATAAAACTCATTAAGACCACAAAATATGGATTACCCAATCAAAATCCACAAAATATCTCAAATATTACAACCCTTACTCCAGAATCAAAAGTAAACTACTCACTATCCATAATGCTTACAAGATATGATGAGTTTAAATGGAAATAAAGCTTTAATCTAAGCTAAGAAGTAAGGAATTAAACACTAGAAATGTAGAAAAGTGTAAAGAAAGAAATAAATCTGCAAATCTTAGTTGAAAATGGTGTGGAAGGTGAAAATGACTCCTCAAATTGCCTCGGCCTCCTCTCTTTCTTTTCTCCTTTTTTCCTCCCTCTAAAATGAGAAAATGGGACTATATATAGCATTTTTCTGACATGGAGCCCTAAAATAGTATGTTCTAGGAGGAATACATTAAGGAATCTTACGCGACTCATTAATGAACTCTTTATGGAATTTGCATAAGTGGTGCATAAGTTATCTGATCCCTTATGCGATTCACTGGTTACAGGTCACTTATGCAGCTGCATGACTTAGTGCATAGGTTATGCACAATTTCGTGAATCTTGCATAAGGAGGTGAGAATGTGCATAAGCTATGCGATCTCCTTATGCACATTTAATTTGGTTACGGAATAGTGATCTTCCTCCTTATGCGAGCTGCATAGCTTATGCGGCAAGTTATGCCTGATTTGGTCTATGCATATTTCAGCTTGAAAACTTGTTTTTGGCATCTTTTGCTGTAGAAGACACTCCTCAATGGCAAAATTCTCTTTAGTCCTTCAAAAACACCATTTTCCTACAAAACAAAGTAAAAATTACAAATTAGTACAAAATTGACAACTATGAAAAACTAACTAATTAACTAATGGAATTAGCTAAAAATGACTAATAACCAAATAAAATGATTGTGAAATTAGACCTAAATGACTATGCAAAATATGTGCATTAGAATGCTTATTTGAAATTCCATAGCTCAATTAAAATTACATGGAAATGCTTCAATCTATTGATTCACAATATCGGCAGAGCAGCCTGAAACTAACATTAAAAGGATAAACAGTACCAGAAGTGCTGAAGTTTCTGTTTTAAGTTTGTTAATTCATGTAATAGGAAAGTTAAATATGACAAGACAAGAAAAATGGAATTCCTACATAAAACCTAAGTCCCCGAACACTCTGGATCTCACTCAGAACATGCATCTGTAACAAAAGTTCCAAACAATTCTGCAATCACGTAAAATGATTTCTACAGTGAATAAACAAATGAAAATAATTTATAAAATGAAAATGTTACTAAAAAACAGAGCACCATTGAACCGAGCATATTCTGAGTACCTTCAATATCACATGCCTGGAGATTAGACCTCAGCTAGGGCAAATGCCTTACATTTTCCAGAAGAAACTCCAGATTGTCAATTTGTTTTCCCGGAAACCAAATTAAAGAAAGGTAAAACTTTGGGCTTTTTGATATTTAATTGTTCATGCACAAGAAAATATAACAACAAAAATGATAGAAAAACAACCCAGTAATAAGACTTACCAAACAACTAGATGGAAGGAATAAGTTAGATTTGAAGAATTATGAAGCGCTGAATCTTATTTTGTTTAACCAATGATTTTTCCACCACTGCATGCCACATGGCAGAAGACAAGGTTGTTATTTGTGGACAATCCCAAATATTAAGGCATTGAAGTGAAGTAAGGTTCACATACATATGCAGAAATTCTAGCAGAATTTCAACTGAATATGCAGAAATTCTAGGTCCCATATATATAATATGTATTGATTTTTGAGGAAAAAAAAGACCATTAATCGTTCAGCTAAAATCTTAAAAATTAGGAAATTCTCTCAGGGCGTCCCAGATTGCTAGTTCTTACTTGTGCCTTCAGAGCTGAGAGATTTTAGTTGATTTCTCAGCAATCTTCAATTTCCATAACTAAATTGAAACCAGTTCTGAGTTATCCTGCTGTGATACTAAATTGCAATAAAAAACCTCCATTTCTTGTGCAATATTAAATTGCAAGGTTCATATATATAATCAACTGATCAGGTCTCAGCTAGACAGCATCATTGAACCTTTCATGATTATGACCTCTAAATCTGCTTGAATCAGAATCAGATCTTTGCTTCAGGCCTAGACACAATGACAGACATTAGAGGTAATCAGTTTCAAAAAATTACCAATTTTATAGAAGTAAATAGGGTCCCTAAAATTATGGCAATTGGGAAATAAGAGATTATGGTCTCGAAAAATCTCCATACCTTTAACAAATTATTGCAGATAAGTAGGATGATCAGTTGCCACTAAATAGGTAATGAGTCCTTAATTTTTCATGCTGCTGCGTGGGTAATGAGCAAGCATTGAGATTGATGCAAACTATTAGATATTATGTACCAGTCACTCAAAAAGACGAAGAAATAAACATGTACAAGTCAATAATAAAATAGCACTTGCTGGCACATGAGAGGCAAATCCACAATTGTTTCTCTGGCATCTTTCAACAAGACAGAACCATCATCAACTGCATTCAGCAGTACAAAACTAGTAAGCATCAGAATGAATGCCAAACATAAAAACACATTAACTATAAATACTAGAGTGTGCTTGCAAATTGGAGAGAGAGAAAAAAAAAGTTATGGTGGAGGATAAGGACATACACGAAGGAAGCCTAATTCTTCTGATTATAATTTTTAACAACCATCCTCCTGCATCCATCTTCCATCAATGCTATCATATGGGATGAGAGCAATCTAGGGCCAATTAGCACCCATGTTGTTTTTGCATCTTTATGACAGTGTAGGACATTCTACAATCCAGAAAGCTTGTAATGTGGGTGAGGCTTTCCATCCACTCCTGTAAAGGCATCAAATTAGCGCAACTGTCCATTGTGAGTCTGCACAGAGTGGGAACATGTTGAAATCCCTTTGGGAGGGACGCCAGTTTGTTCATATTTCTAAATTGAAGCTCTGGATGCTACTAAGGTATTGCCACTGCGTATCATCAGAAAAAACAGAGGAGCATTGGACAAAGCAAGTTTCTTCCATATTACATGCTTGGAAATTACACCCAAATTTGGGCAGATGCTTTCCATTTTCTAGAAGAAACTCCTGGTTGTCATTTTGTTTTCCTGGAAACCAAATCAAAGATAGGTAAACTATGGGCTTTTTATAGTTAATTGTTCATCTACAAGAAAATATAACAAAAAAGTTATAAGAAAAGACAACCCAGTAATAGGACTTACCCCACAACTGGATGGAAGGAATAAATCCTAATTTCCCCAGCACCCAAATCTTGTCAAAATGCTTTCTCTCTCAACATTTAGAGATCAGATTGATACTCCAAAACTAAATTTTAGAACCCCTTTAAACCATCCAAATTGTAGCATAGAATGTTCAAGGAAACACTTTCAACACAATGCTACAACAGGAATATTTATGACTGTTTATTAATTTCAGATAACTGCAGCGATGATATGAAGGTCTCAATGCATTGTAACCCGGAACTTCATCCGAGTCTAAAGTGTTTCCATAAAACACTGATCAATGGTCATGTTGTTTACACTGCATTACGTTCATGAGAACAACAATAAGAATCATTCTTTAGCCAAAAAATTTAAATATAAGGAGGTTCATCATTTTATCAGCTGAGACACTTACTAGCTTGTCAGTTTCTGCATAGAAAATCAATTCTCTTGCAACACGTAGAAGCTAAAATTCTGGTATGGATTTCTTCGTAGTGGCAGTTCCACCTATAACTAGAGGATCAAGAAAACAAAATTAAGAAATAGGAATGCTTGCTGGTAAGTATGCATCAATGACTTAAAAGCTCAAGAAGCCTATATTTAGGGCACAAATTGGTCAACATGTTTCTCTTAAAAGAATGAGTGGCATAATTATAACAAGCAAGTAAAGGCAGAATCATGCATAAAATCCTTATGTGTCTATTGGAAAATCATGTCATTCAACCAGCGAACGGCACTGGTTTCGCACTGCTCAATTAATGTTGTCAAATTAAGACAAGGAAAAAAACCATGGGAATTTGGTGATAAAAATTACAACTGATTCCACAATTACATAAATTGATGAGTTTTGAAGAGAAGATATAAATAAATAAATTATAAAAACTATATATATTATGAAGAACCAGAGGACCTTTGAACAGAACAAGCTTCTCGTATTGAGTACCTTCCATGTCACACTTCCCAAGATAAGGCTTCAATTTGGGGCAAATGCTTTACATTTTTTGGAAGAAATTCGAGATGGTCATTTTTTCCTGAAAAGCCAAATTAAATATCAAGGAAAGAGGTCATAACAAAAAATAAATGTTGGGAAAAATACCCAGTAATACTTACAACACTGTCTGATGGAACTTGTGAATTAGGAAAAAAAAAAAAAAAACCCAGTAATATAATTTTGCTTTCAGAACCAATGCCTTTCCACCTCTGTATTTAGCAGTACAAATGTGTTGTTGATTTAACTTACAAAGGAATGAGGTGAAGAGAAGTTGATATATGACAGCGACCTTCATCACAATGATTCCCATCCTACAATTTAGAAATCGTGTATTGTTCAATCCAAAAAGTAAGAAAAAAAATATTAAGAAGCTAAAAATAAACTCTTGCCAATGAAATTGAGTAATTAACTATATGAAATTGTCATAGTTAACTCACCAATTGCCAATATCAACAACTGCTTTGAGGCGAGTTTGGGCATCCACATAGGTAGAGACATTAAATTCACAATGACCATGAAGACCAAATTACGTATAGATCACATTATGATTATATCCAAACCTTTAAATTTTATCACAATCATATTCAAAGGGGTAAAATTGAATTTAAAAAGTTAATGATAAATTATAATATAGCATATGAAGTTTTATTCATGTCTTCTTACAATCGAATTTTGACAAAAATATATAATTCAAAAGAATGTATCCCACAGAAATTGTAATGTAATTTACTTCTTATTTACATGTATTTTATTTAATGGACATGTATCCCACATAAATTGTGATGTAGTTTACTTCTTATTTACATGTTTTTTATTTAATGGATACTATAATTCATGATAAATCGGATTTCAACATAATTTTTTCTATTGATTTTTTCCCTTTTCTTTCTTTTTTTTTCTTTTTTTTTTTTTTCCTGTGAAGTGAAGTGTAGGATTGTAGAACTATGCATATTATTGCACTTAGTTTTTTTCTCCTCAAATTAGAATTTGAACTCTTTGATGAGTTTTAAAAAGACTTGGTGAATAATAATTAGAAAAAAAAATTATATATATTGATCTGACTTATTATGCGGATCAAAATATATGATATATAATATTAAGATATGTAAATTTCATATAATTTATATGAGTTTTTTGTATTGCAATTCTTATGAAAATTAACAAGTAAAATATATGAGTTCTTTACAAATTTTCATAGAATTATTTTTTTTTTAAAGAAAATAATAGAATTGTAAAATCGTGCGTATTATTGCATTAAGTTCTTTTTTTCTTTTCATTTCTTCATCTTCCATTTCAATTCAAATTCATTAATAGATTTCAAAAAATTTAGTAAAAAATCAGAGAAAAAATTTTATGTTTAAACCCAATAAATTATGAATTATAGCGTCCATTAAATAAAATATACATGTTAATTAAATTATATATTTTATAGATGCTACAATTCATACAGAATACATTCTTTTTAATTATATATTCTTTTTAAAATTGCTTTGTGAAAATGCATGAATTTATTTTTACATTATATATTTGGTTAGCTTGATTCAAAAGATAATTATGTTAATTTCAATTAATAAAAATATTTTTAGTATAAAATTTCCTTTAAAAATAAATATAAATATATTTTCTTTTCAAATATAAAGTTTAATCAATAAATTAAAAATACTAAACATTTATATTAAATTATAATTATATCTAAAACTTTTATTTGTTAATCAAATAAAAGTTTAGGCGCTTTATTATAATTTATTATTAATTTTTCAAATTTAATTTTACCCCTTTATACAATTACAAGTTTACAACAAATAAGATTTTAATATTTCATACAAAATTTAAAATTTTGGATATAAACGTGATTTGACCCAAACGTTTAGCCCAGCATCGATGGAAGAGGAAAGGAAGTATTCATTTGCTATTTTACCAATTAATAAGGGAACAAAAAGAAGGGAAGAATCCTGAATTGGGGAAAAACAGAGAGAGCATCTACGACTAGAGAAATAGGGGAGGGAGAATCTGGGGGCACCAAATCCAATCTAGCAATTGCTGATCAAACTCCATTTTCTCATGCTTGTCCTCACCTTGAAGAAGCCAGCTGTTGTACCCTTTCACCACAGAACCCAAAATCGAAGAAGTGGAGAGAAGAGTGTTGCTGCTGTCCATCTCTTCACATGGCGTTTCTGATGCCAATGATTAATGTAAGCCATTTTCTTCCATCCTTTAGCCACCATAAAACCCTCCCAAGCCTCCATTTGAGTTGAGAATTGAAATTGAAAGAAGAATCAAAAGTTTTGGGGAAACAAAGCCTGCGGGTAATTCACAAGCGGAACCTATCATGCCTAGATCATCCTTGTCAGGCTTAGAATCATTAGAAAGAATGAACTCAATGAGTAGACTAAGCTCAATAGCAACCCAAAGATCAGAAGAACAAGTGGCCCAGCCATTATATGAGGACTTAACAGTGTCACATTAAGTAAAAATTCTACAAAAATATCCTAAAAGGATAAAGGTGAGTCGTCATATAAGAAAACTCCAAAAGAAAAGCAGTAACATCTTCTAAAAGGAAGAAAAGGAAAACTAGTGTAGTCTGTTGTAAGTGTGAAAAAGCAGTCATTATGCTAATAAGTGTAAAGTAAAGCCAAATACAAGCCTTGTCAATAGATGAAAATCTTAAAGAATCATTGATTAAGATACTCTTAAATGAGTCGAACGGAAGATTTAGAAGTAAGCGCAATAGATTATACATCATAGAATCTTCAAGTGAGTGCGAAAAGAAATCGAATGTGGCGGACAACTGCGATTATTATAAATCCTTTGTGCACCTTAAGCGGTCTCGTGTTTTAACCAAAGAAGAAAATCTAATCTTAGATCTTATAGATAAGATCGAAGATCAAGAAGAAAGAAGAAAAAGGTTAAGCGAATATTTAACCTTGTTCAAGGAAAAAGCCCTTTAGAAAGAAAATTGAAGAAAGAAAAATCCATATGATCTTAAAGAAATTATGGATAGAATCAAAACGGCTAAAATGACAAGAGAACCAACTATAAAAGAACTAAGACAAGAAATTAATTTAGTAAAAGCTGAATTACAATTTATAAAAGAAAGAATAACATTGCTTGAAGTAAAGAACGAGTCTCCATTAATTATGGAACCAGAAGAAAAGGAAGAAGAAGACCAAGCTGAAATTAATAATATTAATCTTCAGTATGTCAATAGGATAGATAGAGTTATATCTCACAAGTGGCATACAAAGGTCACTATAATTGTCCAGAAGGAGTACTTATTCAGTACTATAGCCTTAATAGACTCAGGTGCAGATCTTTGTTGTATAAATGAAGGATTAATATCATCAAAATACTTCTCTAAAACAGTAGAAGAATTACACACAGCAGATAGCAGCAAAATGAGTGTAAAATACAAACTGTCAGATACAGTTGTTTGTAACCAAGGTATATGTTTCGAAATACCATTTATCTTGGTAAAAGGATTATCTCATCCAGTCATTTTAGGAAACCCATTCCTACATATGTTATACCTGATTAAATCAATATGAAAAGGGAATTGTTTCCGAAGTAGAAGGAAAGGAGATTATTTTTTAATTTATCTCTTTGCCAATAGAAAGAGAAATTGATGTGCTTAAAAGTAATATCAAAAATAAAGAAAAATTTATAAGCTCTCTTAAAAGAGAAGTAAAATACAAAACAATACAAGAAAAGGTTAATGAACCTTTAATACAGAAAAAAATAAAAGATTTACATGATAAAATAGCTAATAGCATATGTGCAGAAGTTCCGAATGCTTTTTGGACTAGAAAAAGTCATGTGGTTAATTTACCTTATGAGCCCAACTTCAATGAGAAAATGATACCCACTAAAGCCCAACCCATTGCTATGGGTCCAAGACATTAGAAATCTACAAAAGGAAATAGCGGATCTAGAACTCAAAGGGCTTATTAGAAAAGTCAAAGCCCATGGGTATCCGACCTTTTATGTTAAGAATGTTGCTGAATTAGAAAGAGGAGTCCCAAGACTAGTCATTAATTACAAGCCTTTAAATAAGGCCTTGAGATGGATAAGATATCCATTGCCTAATAAAAGAGATCTATTAAATAGACTCTATGAGGCCCAAATCTTTTCTAAGTTCGATATGAAATCAGGTTATTGGCAAATCCAAATAGCTGAAGAAGATAGGTATAAAACTGCCTTTACTGTACCATTTGGACATTACGAATGGAATGTAATGCCATTTTGGCTTCAAAATGCCCCATCAGAATTCCAAAAGATTATGAATGAAATATTCAATGCTTATTCAGCATTTTCAATAGTTTATATTGATGATGTCCTTATTTTCTCCAGGACAATAGATCAACATTTCAAGCACTTAAATGTGTTTATAAAAATTATTGAGAAAAATGGTTTAGTAGTCTCAGTCAAAAAGATTAAACTCTTCCAGACTAAAATAAGATTTTTAGGCCACAACATAGATAAAGAATCTATTATTCTTACAGATCGAGCCATTGAGTTTGCTAGCAAATTCCCAGATGAAATAAAAGACAAAACCCAATTGCAGAGATTTTTGGGAAGCCTAAATTATGTTGCTGACTTTTATAAAAGCCTATCACAAGATGCCAAACCACTTTTCCAAAGATTAAAAAAGAATCCAACACCATGGACCCAAGAGCATACCTAGTATCGGAAGAATAAAACAAAGGTTAAAGTACTTCCTGCAGGCAATTCCTCATCCACAATCTTATAAGATAGTGGAAACTTATACATCGATAAAGGGTATGGTGGCATCCTAAAACAAAGGATAGGTGATAAAGAAACCACAGTTAGATTTACGATGGAATATGGGCGGGACCTAGAGTTAATTACTCTGGTTAAAAAGGAGATCTTATCTATAGTTCTCTGTGTACAAAAGTTTGAATCGATTTATTAAATCGAAATTTCTTATAAGAGTTTCTTGTAAAAGTGCAAAAGAAATATTACTAAAAGATGTTAAAAACATCGCATCTAAATAGATTTTTGCTAGATGGCAAGCCATCTTATCAATATTTGATTTTGATATTGAATTCATTAAGGGAGAAAATAATTCTTTGCTCGATTTCTTAACTTGAGAATTTCTTATAGGACATGAGTTCAAAGGCATCGATAACTCCCTCAAAACGAACCCACGAGGTTTCGCCACCTCCGCCTAAAATGGTGAACAAGCTCAGAGATGATGCTTATGCTATCAGCATAGAGGCTAATAATGCAAAAGAGGTTAATTACCCTTATATTCCAATCAGTTACTGTTTTCTTATGCCAATGGATAAAAAGCATAAGGAATTAAAACCTTATGAGGTAGCAAATTTCTACACGGAACATCACACAGTAAATCCTTATTTACCCAAGGATTACACTTATTAGCAAGCTATTACGCGAAAGCAGTTGATAATATTCTCTCCAACAGAAAGATCTACTAATGAGTAGGCATTCAGTAAATTCATCATCAAAAGGATAATATCCTATGACGAATGGGGAGATTCACTATTTAAACAGAAGGAATTAAATTTCGGTAAACCCAGGTATTTTAATTATTTTGATTATATGCAAGCCTGGACTGGTGCCTTAATTTATGAAAATAGGCAGAGAAAATTCAACTGGTTTATACAATTCCAGTTGGATAAAGAATCATGGGAATTTCCCTCTTGGTTTTATGAATGGTTTTTCAACTGAGGATTATTTCCTATAGCTCTACCTAATAAGGTTAGAGAAATCTTTGAACAGTTTACTGATTCAAACAAATCCTTAAAGGATTCAAGGCTATTGTTCACTATCCTGTATAAAATTTCTTGGATAGTTAGATGGGATTATATTATCTCAAAAAAGAAAATGAAAAAATTTGGTGAGTTTTCCACAGATCATGTTCCCTGGTTAACTCGGAGAGTCCTAATAAAATGGTGGGATAATTGTGATTTTTTTTTTGAATCACCCTCTATATATTCCTCAAAAGGACTTATTCACCTGGCTAAAAAGCCATCAATGTCTAGTCCTTCTATCTCTTCAAATCTTTGGACTGTTTAAAGATCTACTCAAGTCGATTACCAAAAGATGAGCTAAGGAGGCGACTTTTAACGCACTATCGAAGGCGACAAAAAGCCAACTCAAAAGTTGCGGCTCAAAAGAAAAGGTGTTGCAGAGTGCTCCAAGTCTCGTCAAAGGATGTGTGATGACAACGACATGGAAGGACAATACTTTGAAGGCGGCCAAGACCCTTATGACTGTAAAGGGTAAAAGATTCCTCGGCCTAAAGACAAGCCTTTGCGACCATCCACTTATTCACATGCACTAATAGTGATGCATGCAATGACACAAGAAGATTCCTTCTAACTTCTATAAGAAGGCCTCCCGACTTGCTAAAGAAGCATACATAAAGAATAGATATCGAGAGAAAAACTAGAAGCTCAGTGTGTAATAGTACTTTGATATAGCTTTCATCTTTGTTGTAAGAGTGTACTGTTTTCAAATCAATAAAATATATGATATTTTCTTCATCTCAATCTGTATTTACAAAAGTGAGTAATGAAATAGATGTTTTAATAAATCAAGCAAAAGAATTGAACCAAGAACTTGAAACATTATCCCAAAACACTGTGGATCTTCTTAGACAACCCTCTGGTAAGTACGACTATAAAGTCTACTATTCACCTCCGCCATCTGCTAATATTCCTGTTGAATCCATCAAGCCTACTGGTTGGGAAGATAGCACTGTAAGTATTTCTTTTCACTGTTCAATTACTATTCAATACTCTGTCACTATTTAAGTATGCTCTGCACTTGCCCTAACAGGGATCCTGTGCATCAGAAATTTGTTTCATCTTATGTCCACTTATATTAATTGTCTTTTATTTTATTTGTGTTGCTTAGACTTAACTAATAGACTAGAAGTATAACAGTTTAGAACAGCATTAATAGAAAACGGTAATAACTTGTGTATTCAGCATTTAGAATCCCATAATGAATTCTGTGACTGTAGAGAACATGAAAGACTGTTAGTATTATTTAGGGTAATTATCGGTCTTTTAGATATCTGGTTAAGAAATAATAATTTTTAATTTCATATTAAGTTTCTCATCATGTCTTTTCTCATTATGTCTTTCTAGTCTTGTCTAGTTGTCTAGTCTTTTCTTTTTTATCTAGAGCCTCAATTGGTATCAGAGCCACGGTTGTCTAGTTAAAATAGTTTGAACACTAGTTCTAGTGAAACCCCAAGTAAACATCCTATAGCCTTTGAAGTAGAGTCGGGCATGGTAGGCACCGGGAGTAAAATCGTTGTGATGATCTAGAACAAATGGGCGACTATTTTCTAGTTTGGCTAGTAGCTCTAGAAATGCAAGGTTATAAGATAAAGAAAACAAAAAATCAAAAAACAAAGAAATATTATTATTATCTAATATAGAAAATAATTTAAATAATTAGAAGCTGCCGCCTATTTCTGCAAATCTTATATATAAATCTAATAATAGTTTTAGATTTAGATGATTATGTAATAAAAATAGTCGAACAAGCTTCTCCTATCCATGAAGGATTAAGCTCAAGGAGTTTATTTTCTGAAGAACTTTTAAAAAAGCACTAGAAAGAATATTCTTTCCTACATATAGGAATGATTCAAGTTGCATAAACACGCAGCCAAGTTAGGATTAAATACCTCGGCCTTAATTTGTATCGGAGATAAAAGACACAATAATTTTAATGATTCATTATTAAGAATAGTTGAATCATCTCTCTGTGATGTCCTGATTTATTTTTAGTTCTATCACAATATTAAAATCTCAGTAAGAGACCCACATGTGATGAAAGCCTTATAATTATATATAAAAACCTCAGGATATGATATGTTACCAGGATCTGAAAATATAATCCTTATTTACAGGATTCACTATAAAGCCATGAACACAGTAGTACCTAATCTTAGGGAAGAAATTACAAAATTAATATCTCCAAAAGGAACCACAACTTTCTTTGTTACAGACTTAGAAAAGGGAAATCTAGTAGTTCCTAAGTCCATAGAATGGGAACAGGTTAAGTTACCTGAAAATTGGATTTTAGAAGAAGCAATTCCTCCTAAAAAGGAAGAATCAAGTGACCTTGAATCTATTATAGAAACCAATCAAGGAACTGTAGCAATATCCTTTGCTAGAACAAGGTCAAGAAATTCATTCTCAGGAAGGTTTGTAGTTTCAGAACCTATCATGCCTAGATCATCCTCATCAGGCATAGAATCATTAGAAAGAATGAACTCAATGAGTAGATTAAGCTCAATAGGAACCCAAAGATCAGAAGAACAAGTGGCCCAGCCATTACATGAGGACTTAACCAGTGTCTCATTAAGCCCAAAAGAAACAGTAAGCCTTAAAAGGCCCGAAAGCCCAACACCATCAGATATGGGATATGAAAGAGAAAGCCTTAAGCAACCCAGAAAAATCATGGTCCTAACTAAGGAAGAAACTCCATTTGAAAAATGGTTTCAAATGAATTTCACCCCAGAAAAGCAAAGCTCTTATCTAACAGAATATGCTTGGTATCAAGAGAGAGGAGGAAATAAAAAATTTCCTGACTTTGTAAAATATATACTCGCTTGTAGAAAAAAGCCATTTCCTGACTTTGAAGATAGGATGTTCTTAATAACTTTAGAATCATCCTTTAGAAACTATATTGCCTCAAAAGAGAAACTCTTAAAAGGAATTCATCCACCATTAACTGAGTTATCTTATAAGGTAGCAGAAAATCAAGAAGTTGAGTGTGCTCCGTTTTCCAAAACAAACAAGCAAGACAATTTTGCCAATCTTAGTCTGTATACGATAGGACAACAGCTAAACAGAGTAGAAACAAAAATTCAAAACTTTAAATCAAGAGACTATCGACTAGAAAAAGGAGACACCTCAAAACTAAGTATTGAGAAAAGGGTTTTATTTAAACCAATAGAAACAGAAAAATTAAGCCTAAAATTGGCAAAAGAAGATCATTCTGAAATGATTGAAGAATTAACTAAAAGGTTAACAGAGTTAGGCTTAGACTCAAAGGATTCTAAGAAAAAATCAATAAGTCCTTTAACCAAGGATTTAACCATGATGGAAGAATTAGAAAAAAGATTAAATAATCATAATATCGCTCCTTTAAGTAAGGAAATAGAAACCTCAGAAACTGAAGAAGAGTCATCAAATGAAGATGACGTTGATAATATTAAAGCAATATTAAAACAATCAGAACCCTTAACAGAGGTGAATAGGATTGTTTACCCTAAACATAGGGCGACAATTGAAATGAAGCCTTATTATCCTAGGCCATCTCCAATAAACCTACAATTTGAAGATAAAAATTATAATTATGTTCAATATGATGGAACTTCAATTGTAGAATGGAATATAGATGGACTTTCTGATTATCAAATCAAGAATGTCATTCAATTCATGACCATGTACGCAATAGCCGCAAGAGTTAAAGGCAATATCGATCAAGCAATAGCAAAAGCTATCATTCTTGGCTTTCTTGGTCAATTAAGAGGTTGGTGGGACTTTTCCTTATCAGAAGAAGGAAAAGCACAGGTTCATAACACTGTTAAAACAGAACCAAGAGCCGAAGGTCCTGTAGTAGTATCCGATAGTGTTAATACACTATTATACACAATAGGAATGCACTTCATAGGATCAGCAAGCCTATATATGGATAGATCTCAGGAGCAGTTAATGAACTTAAGATGTCCTGATCTGTCTCATTTTAAGTGGTATAAAGATACCTTCTTTTCCCTTATATTTACTAGGGAAGATAATTAGTTTGATTTCTGGAAAGAAAAATTTCTTTTCAGATTACCCTCGTTATTATGCCGAACGAGTTAAAAAACAAATAAGAGATAAAAATGAAGGAGCCTTACCATATAATCAATATACCTACGGAGAATTAGCCTCTGAAGTAGTCTCAGCAGGAATAGCACTGTGCAATGAATTAAAAATTCATAGGCAATTGCAAAAGGAAAAACTCACCGGTAAAAGAATACTTGGTGATTTCTGTGAACAAGTAGGATTACCACCTATAACTTTTCCTTATAAAGGCAAAGTTAAAAGGGGGAGGAGAGTAGGTAAAAGTAAAAAATTCTACAAAAAATATCCTAAAAAGGATAAAAGACATAATGAGAAAAGACAAGATGAGAAACTTAATATGAAATTAAAAATTATTATTTCTTAACCAGATATCTAAAAGACCGATAATTACCCTAAATAATACTATGATCTTTCATGTTCTCTCTGATCCACAGAATTCATTATGGGTTTCTAAATCTTGATTACACAAGGTATTACCATTTTCTATTAGTCTTTGTTCTAAGCTGTTCTACCTCTAGTCTATTGGGTAAGTCTAAGCAACACAAATAAAATAAAAGATGATTAATATAAGTGGACATAAGATAAAACAAATTTACGATGCAGGATCCTGTTAGGGCAAGTGCGAGCATACTTAAATAGTGACAGTATTGAATAGTAATTGAATAGTGAAAAGAAATACTTACAGTGCTATCTTCCCAACGATGAGGCTTGATGGATTCAACGGGAATATTAGTAGATGGCGGAGGTGAATAGTAGACTTTATAGTCGTACTTACGGAGGGTTGTCAAGAAGATCCACGGTGTTTTGGGATAATGTTTCAAGTTCTTGGTTCAATTCTTTTGCTTGATTTATTAAAACATCTATTTTATTACTCACTTTTGTAAATCTGATTGAGATGAAGAAAATATCATATATTTTATTGATTTGAAAGCAGTACACTCTTAGAACAAAGATGAAAGCTATATCAAAGTACTATTACACAGAGCTTCTAGTTTTCTCTCGATATCTATTTCTTATGTATGCTTCTTTAGCAAGTCGGGAGGCCTTCTTATAGAAGTTAGAAGGAATCTTTAGTCGTCATGGCATGCGTCACTTTAAGTGGCGACAGGAATAAGTGGATGGTGGCAAAGGCTTCTTTTAGTAGGAGGAATCTTTTACCCTTCACAGTCATAAGGGTCTTGTTGTCTTCAAAGTATTGTCCTTCCATGTCGATTATCACATCCTTGTCCTTTTGTGAGACTTGGAGCACTCAGTGACATCTTTTCTTTTGAGTGGTGACTTTTGAGTTGGCTTCTTTGTCGTCTTCTGATAGTGCATTAAAAAGCTGTCTCCTTAGCTCATCTTTTGGTACTGCCTTGAGTAGATCTTTAAACAGGTCTGAAAGATTTGAAGAAATGGAAGGACTAGACGTTGATGGCTTTTTAGCCAGGTGAATAAGTCCTTTTGAGGAGTATACAGAGGGTGACTAAAAAAAGTCACATTTATCCCACCATTTTATTAGGACTCTCCGAGTTAACCAGGGAACATGATCTATGGAAAACTCGCCAAATTTTTTCATTTTCTTTTTTGAGATAATATAATCCCATCTAACTATCCAAGGAATTTTATACAGGATAGTGAACAATAGCCTTGAATCCTTTAAGGATTTGTTTGAATCAGTAAACTGTTCAAAGATTTCTCTAACCTTATTAGGTAGAGCTATAGGAAATAATCCCCAGTTGAAAAACCATTCATAAAACCAAGAGGGAAATTCCCATGATTCTTTATCCAACTGGAATTGTATAAACCAGCTGAATTTTCTCTGCCTATTTTCATAAATTAAGGCACCAGTCCAGGCTTGCATATAATCAAAATAATTAAAATACCTGGGTTTACCGAAATTTAATTCCTTCTGTTTAAATAGTGAATCTCCCCATTCGTCATAGGATATTATCCTTTTGATGATGAATTTACTGAATGCCCACTCATTAGCGGATCTTTCTATTGGAGAGAATATTACTGAATCTGTTTCTGCCAGAATAGCTTGATAATAAGTGTAATCCTTAGGTAAATAAGGATTTACTGTGTGATATTACGTGTAGAAATTTGCCACCTCATAAGGTTTTAATTCCTTATGCTTTTTATCCATTGGCATAAGAAAACAGTAACTGATTGGAATGTAAGAGTAATTAACCTCTTTTGCATTATTAGCCTCGATGCTGATAGCATAAGCATCATCTCTGAGCTTGTCCACCATTTTAGGCGGAGGTGGCGAAACCTCGTGGGTTCGTTTTGAGGGAGTTATCGATGCCTTTGAACTCATGTCCTGTAAGAAATTCTCGAGTTAAGAAATTGGGCAAAGAATTATTTTCTCCCTTAATGAATTCAATATCGAAATCAAATATTGAAAAGATGGCTTGCCATCTAGCAAAAATCTGCTTAGATGCGATGTTTTTAACATCTTTTAGTAATATCTCTTTTGCACTTTTATAGTCAACTCTTATAAGAAATTTCTGATTTAATAAATCAGACTCAAACTTTTGTACACAGAGAACTATAGATAAGATCTCCTTTTTAACTGTAGAGTAATTAACTCTAAGTCCTGTCCATATTCCATTGGTAAATCTAACCAGGGTTTCTTTATCAGCTATCCTCTGTTTTAGGATGCCACCATACCCTTTATCAGATGCGTCAGTTTCCACTATCTTATAAGATTGTGGATGAGGAATTACCAGACAGGGAAGTACTTTAACCTTTTGTTTTATTCTTACGGACTAGGGTATGCTCTTGGGTCCATGGTGTTGGATTCTTTTTTAATCTTTGGAAAAGTGGTTTGGCGTCTTGTGCTAGGCTTTTATAAAAGTCAGCAACATAATTTAGGCTTCTCAAAAATCTCTGCAATTGGGTTTTGTCTTTTATTTCATCTGGGAATTTGCTAGCAAACTCAATGGCTCGATCTATAGGAATAATAGATCCTTTATCTATGTTGTGGCCTAAAAATCTTATTTTAGTCTGGAAGAGTTTAATTTTTTTGACTGAGACTACTAAACCATTTTTCTCAATAATTTTTATAAACACATTTAAGTGCTTGAAATGTTGATCTATTGTCCTGGAGAAAATAAGGACATCATCAATATAAACTATTGAAAATCTTTGAACAAGCATTGAATATTTCATTCATAATCTTTTGGAATTACGATGGGGCATTTTTAAGCCCAAATGGCATTACATTTCATTCGTAAAGTCCAAATAGTACGATAAAGCGGTTTATACCTATCTTCTTGACTATTTGGATTTGCCAATAGCTTTGATTTCATATCGAACTTAGAAAAGATTTGGGCCTCATAGAGTCTATTTAATAGATCTCTTTTATTAGGCAATGGATATCTTATCCATCTCAAGGCCTTATTTAAAGGCTTGTAATTAATGACTAGTCTTGGGACTCCTCTTTCTAATTCAGCAGCATTCTCAACATAAAAGGCTGTACAGCTCCATGGGCTTTGACTTTTTCTAATAAGCCCTTTAAGTTCCAGATCTGCTATTTCTTTTTTCCAGATTTCTAATTGTCTTGGTCCCATAGCAATGGGTCGGGCTTTAGTAGGTATCATTTTCTCATTGAAGTTGGGCTCATATGGTAAATTAGCCACATGACTTTTTCTAGTCCAAAAAGCATTAGGAACTTCTGCATATATGCTATTAGCTATTTTATCATGTAAATCTTTTATTTTTTTTCTGTATTAAAGGTTCATTAACCTTTTCTTGTATTATTTTGTATTTTACTTCTGTTTTAAGAGAGCTTATAAATTTTTCTTTATTTTTGATGTTACTTTTAAGCACATCAATTTCTCTTTCTATTGGCAAAGAGATAAATTCAAAAATAATCTCCTTTCCTTCTACTTCGGAAACAATTCCCTTTTTTGTTATTGATTTAATCGGGTATAACATATGTAGGAATGGGTTTCCTAAAATGACTGGATGAAATAATCCTTTTACCAAGATAAATGGTATTTCGAAACATATACCTTGGTTACAGACAACTGTATCTGACAGTTTGTATTTTACACTCATTTTGCTGCTATCTGCTGTGTGTAATTCTTCTACTGTTTTAGAGAAGTATTTTGATGGTAATAATCCTTCATTTATACAATAAAGATCTTTGAGTCTATTAAGGCTATAATACTGAATAAGTACTCCTTCTGGACAATTATAGTGACCTTTGTATGCCACTTGTGAGTTATAACTCTATCTATCCTATTGACATACTGAAGATTAATATTATTAATTTCAGCTTGGTATTCTTCTTCCTTTTCTTTTGGTTCCATAATTAATGGAGACTGGTTCTTTACTTCAAGCAATGTTATTCTTTCTTTTATAAATTGTAATTGACTTTTCTTGAATTAGTCTCTTATCTTAGATCTTTTATAGTTGGTTCTCTTGGCATTTTAGCGTTTTGATTCTATCCATAATTTCTTTAAGATCATATGGATTTTCTTTTCTTCAATTTTCTTTTCTAAAGGGCTTTTTCCTTGAACAAGGTTAAATATTCGTTTAACCTTTTCTTCTTTCTTCTTGATCTTCGATCTTATCTATAAGATCTAAGATTAGATTTTCTTCTTTGGTTAAAACACAGAGACCATTTAAGGTGCACAGTGATTTATAATAATCACAGTGTCCGTCACATTCTGATTTCTTTTCAGACTCACTTGAATATTCTTCTGAAGTATAATCTATTGCGTTTACTTCTAAATCTTCTGGTTCAGACTCATTTAAGAGTATCTTTATCAATGATTCTTTAAGATCTTCATCTATTGACAAGGCTTGTATTTGCTGTTTTACTTTACACTTATTAGCATAATGACCTGTTTTTCCACACTTATAACAGACTACACTAGTTTCCCTTTTCTTCCTTTTAGAAGATGTTACTGTTTTTCTTTTTAGAGTTTTCTTATATGACGACTCACCTTTATCCTTTTTAGGATATTTTTTTGTAGAATTTTTTACTTTTACCTACTCTCCTCCTCCTTTTAACTTTGCCTTTATAAGGAAAAGTTATAGGTGGTAATCCTACTTGTTCACAGAAATCACCAAGTATTCTTTTACCGGTGAGTTTTTCCTTTTGTAATTGCCTATGAATTTTTAATTCATTGCACAGTGCTATTCCTGCTGAGACTACTTCAGAGGCTAATTCTCCGTAGGTATATTGACTATATGGTAAAGCTCCTTCATTTTTATCTCTTATTTGTTTTTTAACTCGTTCGGCAAATAACTTGAGGGTAATCCGGAAAGAAAATTTTCTTTCCAAAAATCAAAGCGATTATCTTCCTAGTAAATATAAGGGAAAAGAAGGTATCTTTATACTACTTAAAATGAGACAGATCAGGACATCTTAAGTTCATTAACTGCTCCTGAGATCTATCCATATATAGGCTTGTTGATCCTATGAAGTGCATTCCTATTGTGTATAATAGTGTATTAATACTATCGGATACTCTGCGGGACCTTGGCTCTTGGTTACTGTTTTAACGGCGTTAAGAACACGTGCTTTTCCTTCTTACGATAAGGAAAAGTCCACCAACCTATTAATTGACCAGTAAATCCAGCAATGATAGCTTTTGCTATTGCTTGATCAGTATTATTCCCTTTAACTCTTGCGGCTATTGCGTACATGGTCATGAATTGAATGACATTCTTGATTTGATAATCAGAAAGTCCATCTATATTCCATTCTACAATTGAAGTTCCATCGTATTGAACATAATTATAATTTGTATCTTCAAATTGTAGGTTTATTGGAGATGGCCTAGGATAATAAGGCTTCATTTCAATTGTCACCCTAGGTTTAGGGTAAACAATCCTATTTACCTCTGTTAAGGGTTCTGATTGTTTTAATATTGCTTTAATATTATCAACGTCATCTTCATTTGATGACTCTTCTTCAGTTTCTAAGGTTTCTATTTCCTTGCTTAAAGGAGCGATATTAAGATTATTTAATCTTTTTTCTAATTCTTCCATCATGGTTAAATCCTTGGTTAAAGGACTTATTGATTTTTTCTTAGAATCCTTTGAGTCTAAGCCTAACTCTGTTAACCTTTTAGTCAATTCTTCAATCATTTTATAATGATCTTCTTTTGCCAATTTTAGGCTTAATTTTTCTGTTTCTATTGGTTTAAATAAAACCCTTTTCTCAATAATTAGTTTTGAGGTCTCTCCTTTTTCTGGTCGATAGTCTCTTGATTTAAAGTTTTGAATTTGTGTTTCTACTTTGTTTAGCTGTTGTCCTATCGTATACAGAGTTATCAATATAATATAATGGCTGGGCCACTTGTTCTTCTGATCTTTGGGTTCCTATTGAGCTTAGTCTACTCATTGAGTTCATTCTTTCTAGTGATTCTATGCCTGATAAGGATGATCTAGGCATGATAGGTTCTCAAACTACAGACCTTCCTGAGAATGAATTTCTTGACCTTGTTCTAGCAAAGGATATTGCTACGGTTCCTTGATTGGTTTCTATAATGGATTCAAGGTCACTCGATTCTTCCTTTTTAGGAGGAATTGCTTCTTCTAAAATCAATTTTGGAGTAACTTAACTTTGTTCCCATTCTATGGACTTAGGAACTACCATATTCCCTTTTTCTAAGTGTAACAAAGAAAGTTGTGGTTCCTTTTGGAGATATTAATTTTGTAGTTTCTTCCTAAGATTAGGTACTCTCTGTGTTCATGGCTTTATAGTGAATCTGTAAATAAGGATTATATTCTCAGATCCAGTAACATATCATATCACGAGGTTTTTATATCTAAGGATAAGGCTTTCATCACATGTGGGTCTCTTACTGAGATTGTAAAATTGGGATAGCACGAAAAATAAATTGGGCCATCACAGAGAGATGATTCAACTATTCCTAATATGGAATCATTAAAGTTATTGTGTCTTTTATCTCTGACACAGATTAAGGCTGAGGTATTTAATACTAACCTAGTTGTAGGTTTAAGTGCAACTTGAATCATTCCTAAATATAGGAAATAATATTCTTTCTAGTGCTTTTTTAAAAGTTATTCATAAAATAAACTCCTTGAGCTTAATCCTTCATGGATAGGAGAAGCTTGTTATTTTTTATTATATAATCGGACCTAAATCTAAAACTATTATTAGATTTATATATAAGATTTGCGAGAAATAGCGACTTCCAATTATTTAAATTATTTTCTATATTAGATAATAATAATATTTCTTTGTTTTTGATTTTTGTTTTCTTTATCTTCTAACCTCGCATTTCTAGAGCTACTAGCCAAACTAGAAAATAGTCATCCATTTGTTCTAGATCAACATCATGATTTTACTCACGGTGCCTACCACGCCTGACTCTCGGCTTCAAAGGCTATAGGATACGCGACTTGGGGTTTCACTAGAACTAGTGTTTAAACTATTTTAACTAGACAACCGTGGCTCTGATACCAATTGAGGCTCTAGATAAAAAAGACTAGACTAGACGCCAATGGTTAATGTAAGCCATTTTCTTCTATCCTTTAGCCACCATAAAACCCTCCCAAGCCTCCATTTGAGTTGAGAATTGAAATTGAAAGAAGAATCAAAAGTTTTGGGGAAACAAAGTCTGCGGGTAATTCACAAGCGCAACAAAAATTTCAACAAAGGAGGAGGGTATCACAGAGGTCATTGGAACCCCATTTACACTACAAGTGCTAGCATCTCTTTGGGTGTCATGTGTGTAGTGCTGAGCAGCCCATTTTCTTCAATTTTTCCTGCCTTGAGGTTTAAGTAGGCAAATTTCATTTGGGTGGTGGAAAGCAAACTGGGCGAAGCTTCTCCAATCATCCATGCCTGTCAATTAAAGGCCTAAAATTCCTATTCCGAGACTTGCATTGCTGTTCAGTCCATGAGGTGAAGAATACGAAAGGCCATAATTTTAGCAATTTCTTGATATGAAGTTCAAATCTTTAATAATTTAATTGACTCTTAGTCTGCTTAATTCTCACATCATAAGCTTTTCACCTTAAGACCTTGTAGACAGGCTGTGCAAGAGATTTTATTTCTATTTATAGAATTCTAGTGTAATAAACTCATTCTTATCTGTTATAGGGATTAAGGCACGAAATAAGCTTATTTCTATAAATGTTATTTTCTTTATTTTCAATTTGTTTTTGGTTTTCTAAATATTTGGACCTGGAATAAGATTTGTGAATGTTGCTTTTTTTTTTTTCTTTTTTTTTTTTTTTAAATTGAGTTAAGATACTGCTATATAAACTTAGTTGGTTTTCCATGTTAGTTATGTGAGTTAGTATAGGAGGGTAGATTGTAACAGGCACTGCATTTCGTTTTGTGAACACCAAATCATGCTTCGGCTAAAAATATGAATATGGTGAGGTTCTGGTATCATTATATTAACTGAGGAACTTACTAGGTTCTGGTAGAAGATAAAACTGCAACGGATTTCGGGACTTCTTCATAGTGGCAACTCCAGTTAAAACTAGAGAATCAAGAAAATAAAATTAAGTAGGAATCGTGGTCTAAAGTTTTCTAATCAAGAGTGAATACTTGTTGACAAGCTGGCAAGTGCCAAATAATTAAGGCAGGCTGTTGATTTAACTTACAAAGGAATTTGAAGAGAAGTAAGAACTCATAGATGAAGTCGATCAGTGACAGTGCTCTTCATCATAGTTCCATATATGAAGCTACTCAATGAATCCCCATCCTAAGGCTCAGAAGCAGTAGCAGTGCATCCTATCTGGACTACAAAGAGAAAAAAAATTGTAAAGAGCCTGAAATGAATTCTTGCAACTGAACTTGAAGTAATGAAATTACTAGATATTGTCATGGTTACAAACCAATTGTTCGACATCTATGAACAAATGCTTTTAGATTTAAGCGGGAATAATGCAAGATATCTATCAACCTGCAACACCAATATGAAAAAACACATGAAGTTCCAGCTTCCTAGACAGGAAAAAAAAATTATGTTTATTGAAGAGGATAAAGATATACCCCAGTCTGATTCTTCTGATCATGGTTTGTAGCGGCCATCCTCTTGAATCCATCTTCCATCAACACAAATATTTGGGATGTGAGAAATGTTGGGCCAATCAGCACTCATGTTGTTTTTGCATCTTTCTGACAGTTGAGGACATTCTTTAATACAGAAAGATTGTAATGCGGTGAGGCTTTCCATCCACTCCAGTAAAGATATCAAAGTAGGACAACTTTTGATATAGAGTTTGCGCAGAGTGGGAACATGTTCAAGTCCCTGCGGGAGGGATGCTAATTTGTTCATATTTATTAATTGAAGCTCGCGGAGGCTTCTAAGGTACTGCCACTGCATATCATCAGATAAATCGAGCTTCTCACAAGCCTCGATGGCAAGAAGGTCGAGGGAGGGTAGATGCCACAACTCCTCTGGCAGAAATTCTAGATCCTCAATGTTCTCTATTGTCAGAATTTGCAATTTAGAAAGGGAAATCGAAGAAGAGGTTGACTGTGACACTGAAATCTTCACCTTCAGTATATCCTCCAATGACTTCTTGCTGGCATTTTTCAATACCAATTTTCGGATAGATGGAATAAGAGGCATTGAAGTGAGGTTAGGGCAAGACCTGATGTCCAAATAATCAAGACAGTGAAATTGCAGCAACTGAGGCATGGATGTATCCCTCCTCCATCCCTTCAGATTTGGGCAATTTTTGAGGGAGAGATCCTCTAAGGAAGGGAAGAATAATGCATTGTCGAAATTAATCCCACTCTCCATGTACTCCAGATCAGTTAAATTCACAATCATCAAACGTTTAAGTGAAGGGAACTGATTCAACGGTGGAAAATGCTGGCATTTTTTGCAGTTATCAATTCGAAGTCCCACCAAATTAGTGAGGGAAGAAATCCAGCTTGGAAACATGAGTCTTCCACACCCATACACAAAAAATTCTCTTAGATTAAGGTGTGGCCGCAACTCTTCCAGTGACATTTCTTCATCATTTTCAACATCATCTGGACCACCGTTACTATCATCATGGGGACAGCCCAATTTCCATGATAATGATAAGGATTGAAGGTGCTTCTTCTCTTTCAAATGGGCTGCCTCAAATTCAGATGCTGGATTTTTCACATACTGAAGATTCGAAATCTCTAGATGTCGCCTCAAATTATTCAAGTAACGTAATTCAACGAGTCCACCACTATGCTTGGAGACTCCATTGTCTTTGGCCAACATGAATTTGGCCAAATACTCAAGGGAAGTTAGTTGACCAATCCCAGGTGGCATATGAGTCAAACTAACACATCCCCAAATGCCAAGATGCTTGAGATTGACCAACCTTTTCATATGCCGAGGCAACTGCTTAAGCTTTTCACAATCATGCAGGTACAAGGTTTGCAGGTTTTGGAGTTTAATAATGGAATCAGGAAGGATCTCAATGCCTTTATTATAAGAAAGATCGAGAAACCTTATAAGTTTCAATTTGCTAATGGAAGGTGGTACTCTCTCAATCCCCATACCACGCAAAACCAATACCCTTGTACAACTTAATTTGGAAAAAATTTCATGGCATTCTACTTCTTTATCTTGCTTTTTTGGCCATGACATAAATGTTCGCAACTTTGTCATATCAGGTAAGCAATTTGCAACTTTCTCCCATGACTCAATTTGAAAATCAATAGACAAGTGTCGAATTCCTTCTTGAACACGCTCTGCCTCGGAAATTAGTAAAATATTTTCCTCTCTTGCTACTAGCTTAGCTAGATCATACATCAAATCATGCATTTTACAATATGTTAAATTACCTGATAAATCTTCTACTACTTTTTCAAAGAAAAACCTCCATACAAGATCCTTGAAATATTTTAAGCCTATATCTCCAAGACTTTGTTTTGAATCTGAAGATTTGATAAATCCTTGTGCTATCCAAAGACCCACCAAATGTCTTATATCAATTCTATAATTTTTTGGATGTAAACTATAATAAGCAAAACAACGCTTTAAATGAGAAGGTAGATAATTATAACTCAATTTGAGAGTCTGCATAATACTATTTCCCTCTTCATTTACATTTGGAAGTTCTTTTTCTTTGAAAAGTTGCCACTCATCTATTGTATTTTTAAAAAACAATACACGTCCTATTACACTTATGGCTAAAGGGACCCCATCACAATACTTTTTCACAATTTCTCTTCCAACTTTCTCATGTTCTAAGCTAATCACTTGCCCTGGTTTAGAGGCCATTTTTTTAAGTAAAGACCACGAATCATCAGGAAGTAGCTTTTGTAAGTCATGTGTTTTTTCCGATCTTATC
Organism: Hevea brasiliensis; assembly: GCF_030052815.1. Lineage (NCBI taxonomy): Eukaryota > Viridiplantae > Streptophyta > Magnoliopsida > Malpighiales > Euphorbiaceae > Hevea > Hevea brasiliensis. The sequence continues at coordinate 844,723 of NC_079506.1, read as the reverse complement.
ATTTCTGCAACTTTTCTGTGACGTGTGGTTACAATAATTTTGCTTCCACTTGCACCTCCAACTAACAAATCCTTCAACTTAAACCATTTTTCTGAATCATCATCCCACAAATCATCCAAAACAAGTAAATATTTTTTTTCACTAATTTTTTCAAGAAGAAGATCTTTCAAGGTATTCATTTGAAGATTTGTAGTTCTCTGATGATCAAGAGACTCCAAAATCTTTTCAACAATTATTTTGACATCAAACTTTTCAGAAATGCACACCCACATTTTAAGCTCAAAATTTGATTTCACCATATCATCATTATATGCAAGTTTAGCAAGTGTTGTCTTTCCTAATCCTCCAAGACCAACAATGGAAATGATCGACACATTCTCCCTATAACTAGAAGACAGAAGAAAATCAATAATTTCCTTCTTATCATTTTCTCTGCCAACAACTACTTGAGGTAAAGACGAGTGAGTTTGCTCTCTTTCCTCAACCATAGGAAATGTCTTCTCAGGGAGATTTTCTAAGTGAAAATTCCTATTTGCAACAATCTCGTCTAATTTACTTCTAACTTTTCCAATCTTATGAGCCATTTTAAGACCATAAACAAATGGGTTTGAGCTTGAAAAGAAGAGGCGCACCTCCTTCACCATTTTATTGCCAGTCATCATCTGCTTCACTAAAACATCTGTGGAGAACTCATCTAGCAAGTCATCAGCATCGTAAAAAGCATCTTTTAGCGAGTCAACCCATTCTTTGACTTGATGACTCTGCGAATACTGCTGCTCTGCATCAAGAAGCACAGCTTGGATCGTTGAAACTGTCCTCCCGAGTTTCCCAAGATCGTCTTTGACACCAAAGCACAGAATAGTCTCTTGAAGAACTAGAGAAGCCAGCTTTGAAATGATTCCCCCTGCAAGATCACAGAGAACTGCTTCTGCCATTGCTTTTCAAGTGAGTGAAAAGTGAAAGTAAGTCAGAATTGGGAAGTGTTTAAGGTTTGGAGAGAAGGATTATGAAGATGTGTGGAGGTTGAAAATGCATTGGAAATATTTATAACAAGGATTTAGGCTCTTGAAGGAGATATTGTTTTCTTTAAGGACAACCGTGTGGGGTCTTGTGAAAAAAAAAAAAAAAAAGGAAAATGACCCCACTCTGTTTGTAACGTACTGCAAACCATGTGGAGCCCAAGTAGAAAATTCAATACATACTGAATTAATTATTTGAAGCTGAAAGAAATAAATCTTAGAAACAAAGAGAGTAAAATTCTCCCAGCAGCTTTTAAGTAAAATTATGGTGCGAATGAATATAATTAAAAAAGCAAAATACAAAAATATTTCACTCTTTATCCTAAAAGCATTTTCTTTATCAACTTTAGGTAAAAGCAGATTTAATGAATGAATTATTTGGCAATGCAAACTGTGTGGATTCCATGAAAACAAAATCCAATTAATACTGAATTATTTGAGGGGGAAAGGAAATAAAATTCTCTTATATTAAAGCAAACTATTCCATATTTGTTTATTAACTATAATGATGAAAAATAAAATAAAAGATAAAAAAAATAATGAAACTAATGAATAATAGACATAATTAATAACGTGACAGGAGGCATGGACTTGAATTATTGTTCTCAATCAAGAGCACTCATGTCCTATACTTGCATCATTGCAGGGAGTAAATATCTTTCTCTGATGATAACAGCGTAGAGGTTGCAGGGAGTAAATAGTTTACAAGTTGTAAATTTTTTGTTTTTAGCTTTTCTTCTTTTAATTGGGAATTTTATTGAAATTTTAATCTTAAAAATAACTAAACTAATAATTTAAGATTTATAATTAAAATATGTAAAGATTTAAATTATTTCCTCGAATGAGACAAAAAACTTTAAAACTTCTTTTTTATCCACAAAACAGAAAATTTAAACTTGTTCATTAGATTGGAGAATCTTAATAATTGCATTAGAAAATGGCATGCAATTATAGTAAACTGACTTTGGATCACTACTCATGTCCTTCACTTGAATTATTATTGCAGGGAGGAAATAGTTAAAATCTAATTACTTATTTAAAGCATTGAATATTAAATTTTCAATTATTGATTGTAGCGTTTCAGCGCCAATATATACTCTATTGAACATATATAAGTCATGAGAAAAGAAGCTATTCTATTGATAATTTTTTTTATATAATTAATTATGATTATACATAAATTTAAAATGATGTAATTATGTATATAATTACAATATCATTGAGGTAAAGCTCATTGATCGCTACACTCTCGGTAATTGTTATGATAGTAATTGCAAATATGCATGAAATTTGGATTTTATATCAAATGTATGAGACTTGGGTTTGAGATTTATACACACTTCCAACTCTTTTAATTCAAAAGTTAATTATTGTAAAAAAGAAATATAATAATAAAGATGATATAATAATAAAAAAGAGAATTGCATCTGCCAATTGGGGTTTTCAAGTGAGTGGAAAGTAAAGGTAAGGCACGATTGAGAAGGATTATGAAGCCCACAGCTATGGAAATATTTTATAACACGGCTCTCCCAAGTTGCTATCATATGACGATGCCATAGAGTTAAACTATCATCGCCTTGGCAGTGAATGCTTAATTATATTTGGTGCCTTTTATGATGACCCCTCAATTCCTACTTGCTTTTCCTCTTTCCTTTGAATAATGATGTGAAAAAGAAAGGCACTTGCTCATTAATTTATTTTTCTTCTTTTTCAATCACTGAGATGGAAAATTCAAGGTTGGTAGCCTCCTTTCCGCTCTTTCTCCTAAAAGCATTTTCTTTATCAACTTTAGCTAAAGCAGATTTGCAAAATGATAAGAAAAGAAACTTTAGGACCTTTGCACTTTTTTTTGTCGTCAACATTTATGTAACATAGAAATAGATGGAAAATAATAGAAATTAAGCCAGGAGTTTTAAGCCAGGAGTTTTAATTATTTACAAGAAACATTCATCTTTTCTGTGATATTTCCATTAGAATGGTTTTGCAAGTAATTAAGCATCATCCTTGCATGATTATGATCCTTAAATTTGCTTGAACCAGATGGCTGGACACACAGAAAACATGTTCAAAGTGTTTATTTAAAGGTAATTTTCAATTTATATTAAAGAGCAAATGATCCAAAACACTTACGTAAAATATTAGAATGTAGTTTTATGTAAACTTCAAATCCACAAAAAAAAAAAAAAAAAAAGAAAAAAAATTCCATACGATAAAGTCTGTTCTACAATAGGTGATAACACCATTTTCATGTCCCATGCGTGTGAACCACAACAAGAGTAACAACCATTAATTTTCTAGAAAATGCAAGACAATTCTTCTCTATAGAGGATTTTATTGTTATTATTGCAATTCTTTCTGTTTTGCTAATAAAATCAAAAGCAGAGTTCCATATACTCTGTTATGAGATGATGCTCAATTTGATGATATAAAACAGAACAACTTCCTGACTCAATATTGAATCCTTTGTGTGAAAAGTTACGATCCCTTTCCATGTAAATATAAATTCTTTATATTTTTAGTACTTCCACCAACTCA
>NC_079506.1:791557-841156 GCF_030052815.1 Hevea brasiliensis | reverse complement strand
TAGCACTACATTCTTCTGTCAAAGCTACAGTTTCATCATCTTCAAGTTTTCTCTTGTTTGAGAGAATTTCTTTCAAGAATTTTGCATAAGAGGGCATTTGTGAAAGAGCATCAACAAAAGGCACATTTATGTAAAGTTTCTTCAAAACCTCTAAGAACTTCCCAAATTGCCTATCAAGCTTGGCTTTGTGAAATCTTTGTGGAAAGGGAAGTTGTGGCTTGTAGGGTTCAGGAGGTATATATTTCTCTTCTTTTTCTTCAAATTCCTCTTTACATTTTTCTGCACTCTCTTGTTTTTCACTCTCATCAGTCCCTTTTTCATTTTCTCTCTTCTCACTATTTTCACTCTTCTCATCATTTATAACTTTTCCACTTCTTAAAGTAATAGCTTGACACTTCTCTCTTGGATTTTCTGGTTGACTTGGAAGCTTTCCAAAAGACTTAGCATTTGAGGAGGATGCTTGTTGTGCAATCTGGTTTTCCGGCGATACATTGTGTGTTTGCATCTGTTCGACCTTGCTTTCACCTCTCTCATCTCCTCATCATGCTTATTTTGGTTGGCAAGAATCTGTTGCAATAAAGCTTGATGGTGGAATTTCGTTCTTCTTTGTTTTGGTGGAGGGTTCATATTTTTCTGAAAATTAGGCAATGGTTGCCTATTTTGGCGATATGGAACTTGACTCTCTGTTGTGGTTGAAAATTCTGATTTAGAAATTGATTTTGATGATTTACAAATGAAAATTTTGGATAATTACTCCAATATGGATAGTAAGTTTTAAAATAAGGATACCCCAATTGCTTTTTTCAATAATTACCAACATATGCCGCTTGTTCTCCATAATCTACTCCACGGTGGTAGTTTCCTCTGCATAAGCCACTTGTTGTGAACTTCCAGCTGATGATGATGAACTAACCAACATACTCAAATCTTCCATCTTCTTAGCAAGGACATTTGTAAGTGCATCAAACTTTGCATTAATCATGTTGAATGGATCAATATCATACATTCCAGCAGCTTGCCTTTTCTGAGTTGGAGCTGGTCCTCTTGGACTACTCCAAAGATGAGTATTCTTTGCAATTTTCTCCAATAGCTCATAAGCTTCATCTTCATGCTTAATAATAAATTCTCCTCTGTTTGAGCATCAATAATCCCTCTGATTGCGGGAGTGACATTTGTGTAGAAATTCGATTTATCATCCATTTTGGAATGGCATGATGTGGGCATAATCTCTCTAATTCCTTCCATCTCATCCATGATTCATAAAGAGTTTCATCTTCTCTTGGTGAAAAGTCATTTGATTCCTCAATTCTTGAGTTTTTCCAGGTGGAAAATATTGTGCAAGAAATGCATCAGTGAGTTGCTCCCAATTTGTAATGGAGTTGTGAGGTAAAGAATCAAGCCAATCCAATGCTCTATCTTTCAAAGAGAATGGGAATAGCTTCAATCTTGCTGCATCATCAGACACTCCAGGTTGTTTTTGCATGTCGCAAATCATAGCAAATTTCTTCAAATGTGTGTGTGGATTTTCAGAAGGATGTCCTCCAAATTGAGAGTTTTGAATCATTTGAAGAACTCCAAAATCCATCTTGTAACTATTCGCATCAATCCTTGGTCTTGCTATGCTCTCTCTCAAGTCATCAAAACGAGGAAAAGCATGATCCATCATACTTCCCCTAGGCACGTTTGCATTAACAACTTCTTCCCCTTGGACTTCATTTTCATTGTTTTGACCATTTCCAGCATTACCAACACCAATTCTAATTCTTTCATCAGCCATGTTTGCTTCTAATTCAGTCTCTCTCGAAGCTTCCTTCCTTCTTCTGGTTTCTTTCTTGTTGGCCTTACAAAATTTCTCAATTTCAGGATTAAACAGTAAGGTTGTGTCACTTGAGCTTCTAGCTCTTCTCATAAAAGATTAAAGTACCTGAAAAAGAACAAACAAACACAAAATGAAAAGATAACAAAGATAAAACTAAAAACAACTAAAATGATCAAGAATTCAATCTTAAACAAACAACTCCCGACAGCGGCGCCAAAACTTGATGCGTCCCAACCGCAAGTGCACGGGTCGTACAAGTAGTATAGAAAAATATCGATCCCACGAGGAGTTGTGTTAATGATTGAATTTTTGATATAAAAGTTGACTAAATTGAAGTATTTATGAGATTAAAATGATGAATTAATGGGTAATGGAGTATGAAATCTAAATGTGCAAAATTAATATTCTATTCAACAATGTATTAATTAAACTAAAATTGCATCAAATAGAAATAAGCAAGTTCAAATATGGCAATATTTAAATTGGCAAATGATTAAATTTGATTAGAAATTAACAATGGTAAAAAGATGATTCCGGAGTTCGGGAATTCATATTCGAGCTATTTTGGGATTTTAAATTGGTTGTCCAATCTTATGAAACTTATGAGTTTTAAGGAGATTAATTCTTAAATCCTTTGAATTCCCTTTCGAGTGAGACAAAGAGTGCCTTAATCAAACTAATCCTACTTTCGTGGAGTTAGAATTAATTAAGACCCATTAAGTTCCTTAATTAATCTGTGAATCCTCTTAATCCTTAGCCTATTTCTAGGTCTAAGTTAATTAAGTCCAATTTCCTGATTATCTATCACAAGGCCTTCTCCTTTCGGTGCTTCAACCATGGATTAAGAACATTACTCAATGGGATCCTACATTAAGCATGTCATTAAGCATACAAGAAATGAATAAAACTCATTAAGACCACAAAATATGGATTACCCAATCAAAATCCACAAAATATCTCAAATATTACAACCCTTACTCCAGAATCAAAAGTAAACTACTCACTATCCATAATGCTTACAAGATATGATGAGTTTAAATGGAAATAAAGCTTTAATCTAAGCTAAGAAGTAAGGAATTAAACACTAGAAATGTAGAAAAGTGTAAAGAAAGAAAGAAATCTGCAAATCTTAGTTGAAAATGGTGTGGAAGGTGAAAATGACTCCTCAAATTCTGCCTCAGCCTCCTCTCTTTCTTTTCTCCTTTTTTTCCTCCCTCTAAAATGAGAAAATGGGACTATATATAGCATTTTTCTGACATGGAGCCCTAAAATAGTATGTTCTAGGAGGAATACATTAAGGGAATCTTCTGCCAGCTCATTAATGAACTCTTTATGGGATCAGCATAAGTGGGTGCATAAGTTATCGATCCCTTATGCGATTTCAGCTGATTACAGGTCACTTATGCGGTGCATGACTTGGTGCATAGGTTATGCACAATTTCGTGAATCTTGCATAAGGGAGGTGAGAATGTGCATAAGCTATGCGATCTCCTTATGCACATTTAATTTGGTTCAGAATAGTGATCTTCCTCCTTATGCGATCGCATAGCTTATGCGACAAGTTATGCACAGTTTGGTCTATGCATATTTCAGCTTGAAAACTTGTTTTTGGCATCTTTTTGCTGTAGAAGACACTCCTCAATGGCAAAATTCTCTTTAGTCCTTCAAAAACACCATTTTTCCTACAAAACAAAGTAAAAATTACAAATTAGTGCAAAATTGACAACTATGAAAAACTAACTAATTAACTAATGAAATTAGCTAAAAATGACTAATAACCAAATAAAATGATTGTGAAATTAGACCTAAATGACTATGCAAAATATGTGCATCAGAATGCTCATTTGAAATTCCATAGCTCGATTAAAATTAAATGGAAATGCTTCAATCTATCACAATATCAGCATAACAGCCTGAAACTAACATTAAAAGGATAAACAGTCCCCGAAGTGCTGAAGTTTCTGTTTTAAGTTTGTTACTTCATGTAATATAGGAAAGTTAAATATGACAAGACAAGGAAAATGAATACCTACATAAAACCTCAAATCTCCGAACACTCTGGATCTCACTCAGAACATGCATCTGGTAACAGAAGTTCAAACAATTCTGCAATCACGTAAATGATTTCTGCAGTAAAGTAACAAATGAATATAATTTATAAAAATGGAAATGTTAATAAAAAACAAAGCACCATTGAACAGAGCATGTTTCTTGTGCTGAGTACCTTAAATATCACATGCCTGAAGATTAGACCTCAGTTGGGGCAAATGCCTTAAACATTTTCCAGAAGAAACTCCAGATTGTCAATTTGTTTTCCCGGAAACCAAATTAAAGAAAGGTAAAACTGTGGGCTTTTTGATATTTAATTGTCCATGCGCAAGAAAATATAACAACAAAAATGATAGAAAAACAACCCAGTAATAAGACTTACCAAACAACTAGATGGAAGGAATAAGTTAGATTTGAAGAATTATGAAGCGCTGAATCTTATTTTGTTTAACCAATGATTTTTCCACCACTGCATGCCACATGGCAGAAGACAAGGTTGTTATTTGTGGACAATCCCAAATATTAAGGCATTGAAGTGAAGTAAGGTTCACATACATATGCAGAAATTCTAGCAGAATTTCAACTGAATATGCAGAAATTCTAGGTCCCATATATATAATATATATTGATTTTTGAGGAAAAAAAAGACCATTAATCGTTCAGCTAAAATCTTCAAATTTAGGAAATTCTCTCAGGGCGTCCCAGATTGCTAGTTCTTACTTGTGCCTTCAGAGATCATAGTTGATTTCTCAGCAATCTTCAGTTTCCAGAACTAAATTCAAACCAGTTCGTAGACGTCTTGCTGTGATACTAAATTGCAATAAAAAACCTCCATTTCTTGTGCAATATTAAATTGCAAGGTTCATATATATAATCAACTGATCAGGTCTCAGCTAGACAGCATCATTGAACCTTTCATGATTATGACCTCTAAATCTGCTTGAATCAGAATCAGATCTTTGCTTCAGGCCTAGACACAATGACAGACATTAGAGGTAATCAGTTTCGAAAAATTACCAATTTTATAGAAGTAAATAGGGTCCCTAAAATTATGGCAATTGGGAAATAAGAGATTATGGTCTCGAAAAATCTCCATACCTTTAACAAATTATTGCAGATAAGTAGGATGATCAGTTGCCACTAAATAGGTAATGAGTCCTTAATTTTTCATGCTGCTGCGTGGGTAATGAGCAAGCATTGAGATTGATGCAAACTATTAGATATTATGTACCAGTCACTCAAAAAGACGAAGAAATAAACATGTACAAGTCAATAATAAAATAGCACTTGCTGGCACATGAGAGGCAAATCCACAATTGTTTCTTTGGCATTTTTCAACAAGACAGAACCATCATCAACTGCATTCAGCAGTACAAAACTACTGAGCATCAGAATGAATGCCAAACATGAAAACACATTAACAATAAATACTAGAGTGTGCTTGCAAAATAGAGAGAGAGAAAAAAAAGGGGTTATGGTAGAGGATAAGGACATACACGAAGGAAGCCTAATTCTTCTGATTATAATTTGTAACAACCATCCTCCTGCATCCATCTTCCATCAACACTATCATATGGGATGAGAGCAATCTAGGGCCAATTAGCACCCATGTTGTTTTTGCATCTTTATGACAGTGTAGGACATTCTACAATCCAGAAAGCTTGTAATGTGGGTGAGGCTTTCCATCCACTCTGTAAAGGCATCAAATTAGCGCAACTGTCCATTGTGAGTCTGCACAGAGAGGGAACATGTTGAAATCCCTTTGGGAGGGACGCCAGTTTGTTCATATTTCTATATTGAAGCTCCTGGATGCTACTAAGGTATTGACCCTGCGTATCATCAGAAAAAACAGAGGAGCATTGAACAAAGCAAGTTTCTTCCATATTACGTGCTTGGAGATTACACCCAAATTTGGGCCAATGCTTTACATTTTCTAGAAGAAACTCCTTATCGTCATTTTGTTTTCCTGGAAACCAAATCAAAGATAGGTAAACTATGGGCTTTTTATAGTTAATTGTTCATCTACAAGAAAATATAACAAAAAAGTTATAAGAAAAGACAACCCAGTAATAGGACTTACCCCACAACTGGATGGAAGGAATAAATCCTAATTTCCCCAGCACCCAAATCTTGTCAAAATGCTTTCTCTCTCAACATTTAGAGATCAGATTGATACTCCAAAACTAAATTTTAGAACCCCTTTAAACCATCCAAATTGTAGCATAGAATATTCAAGGAAGCACTTTCAACACAATTCTACAACAGGAATATTTATGACTGTTTATTAATTTCAGATAACTGCAGCCATGATATGATGGTCTCAATGCATTGTAACCCGGAACTTCATCCTAGTCTAAAGTGTTTCCATAAAACACTGATCAATGGTCATGTTGTTTACACTGCATTACGTTTATGAGAACAACAATAAGAATCATTCTTTAGCCAAAAAATTTAAATATAAGGAGGTTCATCATTTTATCAGCTGAGACACTTACTAGCTTGTCAGTTTCTGCATAGAAAATCAATTCTCTTGCAACACGTAGAAGCTAAAATTCTGGTATGGATTTCTTCGTAGTGGCAGTTCCACCTATAACTAGAGGATCAAGAAAACAAAATTAAGAAATAGGAATGCTTGCTGGTAAGTATGCATCAATGACTTAAAAGCTCAAGAAGCCTATATTTAGGGCACAAATTGGTCAACATGTTTCTCTTAAAAGAATGAGTGGCATAATTATAACAAGCAAGTAAAGGCAGAATCATGCATAAAATCCTTATGTGTCTATTGGAAAATCATGTCAGTCAACCAGTGAACAGTACTGGTTTCACACTGCTCAATTAATGTTGTCAAATTAAGACAAGGAAAAAAACAACGGGAATTTGGTAATAAGAAGTACAACTGATTCCACAATTACATAAATTGATGAATTTTGAAGAGAAGAAATAAAAAAATAAATTATAAAAACTATAAATATTATGAAGAACCGGAGGACCTTTGAACAGAACAAGCTTCTCTTATTGAGTACCTTCCATATCACATTTCCCAAGATAAGGCTTCAATTTGGGGCAAATGCTTTACATTTTTTGGAAGAAATTCGAGATGGTCATTTTTTCCTGAAAAGCCAAATTAAATATCAGGGAAAGAGGTCATAACAAAAAATAAATGTTGGGAAAAATACCCAGTAATACTTACAACACTGTCTGATGGAACTTGTAAATTGGGAAAAAAAAAAACCCAGTAATATACTTTTGCTTTCAGAACCAATGCCTTTCCACCTCTGTATTTAGCAGTACAAATGTGTTGTTGATTTAACTTACAAAGGAATGAGGTGAAGAGAAGTTGATATATGACAGCGACCTTCATCACAATGATTCCCATCCTACAATTTAGAAATCGTGTATTGTTCAATCCAAAAAGTAAGAAAAAAAAAAAAGAAGCTAGAAATAAACTCTTGCCAATGAAATTGAGTAATTAACTATATGAAATTGTCATAGTTAACTCACCAATTGCCAATATCAACAACTGCTTTGAGGTGAGTTTGGGCATCCACGTAGGTAGAGACATTAAATTCACAATGACCATGAAGACCAAATTACGTATAGATCACATTATGATTATATCCAAACCTTTAAATTTTATCACAATCATATTCAAAGGGGTAAAATTGAATTTAAAAAGTTAATGGTAAATTATAATATAGCATATGAAGTTTTATTCATGTCTTCTTACAAACGAAATTTGACAATAATATATAATTCAAAAGAATGTATCCCGCAGAAATTGTAATGTAATTTACTTCTTATTTACATGTAGTTTATTTAATGGACATGTATCCCACATAAATTGTGATGCAGTTTACTTCTTATTTATGTGTTTTTTATTTAATGGATACTATAATTCATGAGATAAATCGGATTTCAACATAATTTTTTCTATTGATTTTTTCCCTTTTCTTTCTTTTTTTTTTCCTGTGAAGTGAAGTGTAGTATTGTAGAACTATGCATATTATTGCACTTAGTTTTTTTCCTCTTAAATTAGAATTTGAACTCATTGATGAGTTTTAAAAAGACTTAGTGAATAATAATTAGAAAAAAAATTATATATATCGACCCGACTTATTATGCGGATCAAAATATATGATATATAATATTAAGACATATAGATTTCATATAATTTATATGAGTTTTTCGTATTGCAATTCTTATGAAAATGAAAAAATAAAATATATGAGTTCTTTACAAATTTTTGTAGAATTATTTTTTCTTTTTTTTGTAAAGAAAATAATAGAATTATAAAACCATGCATATTATTGCATTAAGTTCTTTTTTTCTTTTCATTTCTCTTCAATTACAATTCAAACTCATCAATAGATTTTCAAAAATTCAGTAAAAAATCAGAGAAAAAATTTTATGTTTAAACTCAATTAATCATGAATTATAGCATCCATTAAATAAAACATACACATTAATTAAACTATATATTTTATGGATGCAACAATTCATGAGGGACACATTCTTTTTAATTATATATTCTTTTTAAAATTGCTTTGTGAAAATGCATGAATTTATTTTTACATTTTATATTTGGTTAGCTTGATTCAAAAGATAATTATGTTAATTTCAATTAATAAAAATATTTTTAGTATAAAATTTCCTTTAAAAATAAATATAAGTATATTTTCTTTTCAAATATAAAGTTTAATCAATAGATTAAAAATACTAAACATTTATATTAAATTACAATTATATCTAAAACTTTTATTTGTTAATCAAATAAAACTTTAGGCGCTTCATTATAATTTACCATTAATTTTTCAAATTTAATTTTACCCCTTTATACAATTACAAGTTTACAACAAATAAGGTTTTAATATTTCATACAAAATTTAAAATTTTGAATATAAACATGATTTGACCCAAACGTTTAGCCCAGCATAGATGGAAGAGGAAAGGAAGGAATCATTTGCTATTTTACCAATTAATAAGGGAACAAAAAGAGGGGAAGAATCCAGAATTGAGGAAAAACAGAGAGAGCATCTGCGACTAGAGAAATAGGGGAGGGAGAATCTAGGGGCACCAAATACAATCTAGCAATTGCTGATCAAACTCCATTTTCTCTTGCTTGTCCTCACCTTGAAGAAGCCAGCTGTTGTACCCTTTCACCACAGAACCCAAAATCGAAGAAGTGGAGAGAAGAGTGTTGCTGCTGTCCATCTCTTCACATGGCGTTTCTGATGCCAATGGTTAATGTAAGCCATTTTCTTCCATCCTTTAGCCACCATAAAACCCTCCCAAGCCTCCATTTGAGTTGAGAATTGAAATTGAAAGAAGAATCAAAAGTTTTGGGGAAACAAAGCCTGCGGGTAATTCACAAGCGGAACCTATCATGCCTAGATCATCCTTGTCAGGCTTAGAATCATTAGAAAGAATGAACTCAATGAGTAGACTAAGCTCAATAGCAACCCAAAGATCAGAAGAACAAGTGGCCCAGCCATTATATGAGGACTTAACCAGTGTCTCATTAAGTAAAAAATTCTACAAAAAATATCCTAAAAAGGATAAAGGTGAGTCGTCATATAAGAAAACTCCAAAAAGAAAAACAGTAACATCTTCTAAAAGGAAGAAAAGGAAAACTAGTGTAGTCTGTTGTAAGTGTGAAAAAACAGGTCATTATGCTAATAAGTGTAAAGTAAAACAGCAAATACAAGCCTTGTCAATAGATGAAAATCTTAAAGAATCATTGATTAAGATACTCTTAAATGAGTCTGAACCAGAAGATTTAGAAGTAAACGCAATAGATTATACATCATAAGAATCTTCAAGTGAGTCTGAAAAGAAATCAGAATGTGACGGACACTGCGATTATTATAAATCACTGTGCACCTTAAACGGTCTCTGTGTTTTAACCAAAGAAGAAAATCTAATCTTAGATCTTATAGATAAGATCGAAGATCAAGAAGAAAGAAGAAAAAGGTTAAACGAATATTTAACCTTGTTCAAGGAAAAAAGCCCTTTAGAAAAGAAAATTGAAGAAAAGAAAAATCCATATGATCTTAAAGAAATTATGGATAGAATCAAAACGGCTAAAATGCCAAGAGAACCAACTATAAAAGAACTAAGACAAGAAATTAATTTAGTAAAAGCTGAATTACAATTTATAAAAGAAAGAATAACATTGCTTGAAGTAAAGAACGAGTCTCCATTAATTATGGAACCAGAAGAAAAGGAAGAAGAAGATCAAGCTGAAATTAATAATATTAATCTTCAGTATGTCAATAGGATAGATAGAGTTATAACTCACAAGTGGCATACAAAGGTCACTATAATTGTCCAGAAGGAGTACTTATTCAGTACTATAGCCTTAATAGACTCAGGTGCAGATCTTTGTTGTATAAATGAAGGATTAGTATCATCAAAATACTTCTCTAAAACAGTAGAAGAATTACACACAGCAGATAGCAGCAAAATGAGTGTAAAATACAAACTGTCAGATACAGTTGTCTGTAACCAAGGTATATGTTTCGAAATACCATTTATCTTGGTAAAAGGATTATCTCATCCAGTCATTTTAGGAAACCCATTCCTACATATGTTATACCTGATTAAATCAATAACAGAAAAGGGAATTGTTTCCGAAGTAGAAGGAAAGGAGATTATTTTTTAATTTATCTCTTTGCCAATAGAAAGAGAAATTGATGTGCTTAAAAGTAATATCAAAAATAAAGAAAAATTTATAAGCTCTCTTAAAAGAGAAGTAAAATACAAAACAATACAAGAAAAGGTTAATGAACCTTTAATACAGAAAAAAATAAAAGATTTACATGATAAAATAGCTAATAGCATATGTGCAGAAGTTCCGAATGCTTTTTGGACTAGAAAAAGTCATGTGGTTAATTTACCTTATGAGCCCAACTTCAATGAGAAAATGATACCCACTAAAGCCCAACCCATTGCTATGGGTCCAAGACATTTAGAAATCTACAAAAAGGAAATAGCAGATCTAGAACTCAAAGGGCTTATTAGAAAAAGTCAAAGCCCATGGAGCTGTCCAGCCTTTTATGTTGAGAATGTTGCTGAATTAGAAAGAGGAGTCCCAAGACTAGTCATTAATTACAAGCCTTTAAATAAGGCCTTGAGATGGATAAGATATCCATTGCCTAATAAAAGAGATCTATTAAATAGACTCTATGAGGCCCAAATCTTTTCTAAGTTCGATATGAAATCAGGTTATTGGCAAATCCAAATAGCTGAAGAAGATAGGTATAAAACAGCCTTTACTGTACCATTTGGACATTACGAATGGAATGTAATGCCATTTTGGCTTCAAAATGCCCCATCAGAATTCCAAAAGATTATGAATGAAATATTCAATGCTTATTCAGCATTTTCAATAGTTTATATTGATGATGTCCTTATTTTCTCCAGGACAATAGATCAACATTTCAAGCACTTAAATGTGTTTATAAAAATTATTGAGAAAAATGGTTTAGTAGTCTCAGTCAAAAAGATTAAACTCTTCTAGACTAAAATAAGATTTTTAGGCCACAACATAGATAAAGAATCTATTATTCTTACAGATCGAGCCATTGAGTTTGCTAGCAAATTCCCAGATGAAATAAAAGACAAAACCCAATTGCAGAGATTTTTGGGAAGCCTAAATTATGTTGCTGACTTTTATAAAAGCCTATCACAAGATGCCAAACCACTTTTCCAAAGATTAAAAAAGAATCCAACACCATGGACCCAAGAGCATACCCTAGCTGTCAGAAGAATAAAACAAAAGGTTAAAGTACTTCCCTGTCTGGCAATTCCTCATCCACAATCTTATAAGATAGTGGAAACTTATGCATCTGATAAAGGGTATGGTGGCATCCTAAAACAAAGGATAGCTGATAAAGAAACCCTGGTTAGATTTACCAGTGGAATATGGACAGGACCTAGAGTTAATTACTCTACAGTTAAAAAGGAGATCTTATCTATAGTTCTCTGTGTACAAAAGTTTGAATCTGATTTATTAAATCAGAAATTTCTTATAAGAGTTTACTGTAAAAGTGCAAAAGAAATATTACTAAAAGATGTTAAAAACATCGCATCTAAACAGATTTTTGCTAGATGGCAAGCCATCTTATCAATATTTGATTTCGATATTGAATTCATTAAGGGAGAAAATAATTCTTTGCTCGATTTCTTAACTTGAGAATTTCTTATAGGACATGAGTTCAAAGGCATCGATAACTCCCTCAAAACGAACCCACGAGGTTTCGCCACCTCCGCCTAAAATGGTGGACAAGCTCAGAGATGATGCTTATGCTATCAGCATAGAGGCTAATAATGCAAAAGAGGTTAATTACCCTTACATTCCAATCAGTTACTGTTTTCTTATGCCAATGGATAAAAAGCATAAGGAATTAAAACCTTATGAGGTAGCAAATTTCTACACGGAACATCACACAGTAAATCCTTATTTACCCAAGGATTACACTTATTAGCAAGCTATTCTGGCAGAAACAGATTCAGTAATATTCTCTCCAACAGAAAGATCTACTAATGAGTAGGCATTCAGTAAATTCATCATCAAAAGGATAATATCCTATGACGAATGGGGAGATTCACTATTTAAACAGAAGGAATTAAATTTCGGTAAACCCAGATATTTTAATTATTTTGATTATATGCAAGCCTGGACTGGTGCCTTAATTTATGAAAATAGGCAGAGAAAATTTAGCTGGTTTATACAATTCCAGTTGGATAAAGAATCATGGGAATTTCCCTCTTGGCTTTATGAATGGTTTTTCAACTGAGGATTATTTCCTATAGCTCTACCTAATAAGGTTAGAGAAATCTTTGAACAGTTTACTGATTCAAACAAATCCTTAAAGGATTCAAGGCTATTGTTCACTATCCTGTATAAAATTTCTTGGATAGTTAGATGGGATTATATTATCTCAAAAAAGAAAATGAAAAAATTTGGTGAGTTTTCCACAGATCATGTTCCCTGGTTAACTCGGAGAGTCCTAATAAAATGGTGGGATAATTGTGATTTTTTTTTTGAATCACCCTCTATATATTCCTCAAAAGGACTTATTCACCTGGCTAAAAAGCCATCAATGTCTAGTCCTTCTATCTCTTCAAATCTTTCAGACCTGTTTAAAGATCTACTCAAGTCAGTACCAAAAGATGAGCTAAGGAGACAGCTTTTTAACGCACTATCAGAAGACGACAAAAAAGCCAACTCAAAAGTTGCCAGCTCAAAAGAAAAAGGTGCTGCCGAGTGCTCCAAGTCTCGTCAAAAGGATGACAGTGACAGCGACACTGACATGGAAGGACAATACTTTGAAGACAGCCAAGACCCTTATGACCTGTAAAGGGTAAAAGATTCCTCCCGGCCTAAAAGACAAGCCTTTGCCAGCCATCCACTTATTCCTGTCTGCCACTAATAGTGATGCATGCAATGACACCAGAAGATTCCTTCTAACTTCTATAAGAAGGCCTCCCGACTTGCTAAAGAAGCATACATAAAGAATAGATATCGAGAGAAAAACTAGAAGCTCAGTGTGTAATAGTACTTTGATATAGCTTTCATCTTTGTTGTAAGAGTGTACTGTTTTCAAATCAATAAAATATATGATATTTTCTTCATCTCAATCTGTATTTACAAAAGTGAGTAATGAAATAGATGTTTTAATAAATCAAGCAAAAGAATTGAACCAAGAACTTGAAACATTATCCCAAAACACTGTGGATCTTCTTAGACAACCCTCTGGTAAGTACGACTATAAAGTCTACTATTCACCTCCGCCATCTGCTAATATTCCTGTTGAATCCATCAAGCCTACTGGTTGGGAAGATAGCACTGTAAGTATTTCTTTTCACTGTTCAATTACTATTCAATACTCTGTCACTATTTAAGTATGCTCTGCACTTGCCTTAACAGGGATCCTGCATCAGAAATTTGTTTCATCTTATGTCCACTTATATTAATTGTCTTTTATTTTATTTGTGTTGCTTAGACTTAACTAATAGACTAGAAGTAGAACAGTTTAGAACAGCACTAATAGAAAACGGTAATAACTTGTGTATTCAGCATTTAGAATCCCATAATGAATTCTGTGACTGTAGAGAACATGAAAGACTGTTAGTATTATTTAGGGTAATTATCGGTCTTTTAGATATCTGGTTAAGAAATAATAATTTTTAATTTCATATTAAGTTTCTCATCATGTCTTTTCTCATTATGTCTTTCTAGTCTTGTCTAGTTGTCTAGTCTTTTCTTTTTTATCTAGAGCCTCAATTGTTATCAGAGCCACGGTTGTCTAGTTAAAATAGTTTGAACACTAGTTCTAGTGAAACCCCAAGTCGCTTATCCTATAGCCTTTGAAGCCGAGAGTCAGGCGTGGTAGGCACCAGGAGTAAAATCGTTGACAGTGATCTAGAACAAATGGACAGACTATTTTCTAGTTTGGCTAGTAGCTCTAGAAATGCGAGGTTAGAAGATAAAGAAAACAAAAAATCAAAAAACAAAGAAATATTATTATTATCTAATATAGAAAATAATTTAAATAATTAGAAGCTGCCGCCTATTTCTGCAAATCTTATATATAAATCTAATAATAGTTTTAGATTTAGGTCTGATTATGTAATAAAAATAGTCGAACAAGCTTCTCCTATCCATGAAGGATTAAGCTCAAGGAGTTTATTTTCTGAAGAACTTTTAAAAAAGCACTAGAAAGAATATTCTTTCCTACATATAGGAATGATTCAAGCTGCACTTAAACCTGCAACCAGGTTAGGATTAAATACCTCAGCCTTAATTTGTGTCAGAGATAAAAGACACAATAATTTTAATGATTCATTATTAAGAATAGTTGAATCATCTCTCTGTGATGGCCTGATTTATTTTTCGTGCTATCCCAATTTTACAATCTCAGTAAGAGACCCACATGTGATGAAAGCCTTATCCTTAGATATAAAAACCTCAGGATATGATATGTTACCAGGATCTGAAAATATAATCCTTATTTACAGGATTCACTATAAAGCCATGAACACAGTAGTACCTAATCTTAGGGAAGAAACTACAAAATTAATATCTCCAAAAGGAACCACAACTTTCTTTGTTACAGACTTAGAAAAGGGAAATCTAGTAGTTCCTAAGTCCATAGAATGGGAACAGGTTAAGTTACCTGAAAATTGGATTTTAGAAGAAGCAATTCCTCCTAAAAAGGAAGAATCAAGTGACCTTGAATCTATTATAGAAACCAATCAAGGAACCGTAGCAATATCCTTTGCTAGAACAAGGTCAAGAAATTCATTCTCAGGAAGGTTTGTAGTTTCAGAACCTATCATGCCTAGATCATCCTCATCAGGCATAGAATCATTAGAAAGAATGAACTCAATGAGTAGATTAAGCTCAATAGGAACCCAAAGATCAGAAGAACAAGTGGCCCAGCCATTACATGAGGACTTAACCAGTGTCTCATTAAGCCCAAAAGAAACAGTAAGCCTTAAAAGGCCCGAAAGCCCAACACCATCAGATATGGGATATGAAAGAGAAAGCCTTAAGCAACCCAGAAAAATCATGGTCCTAACTAAGGAAGAAACTCCATTTGAAAAATGGTTTCAAATGAATTTCACCCCAGAAAGCAAAGCTCTTATCTAACAGAATATGCTTGGTATCAAGAGAGAGGAGGAAATAAAAAATTTCCTGACTTTGTAAAATATATACTCGCTTGTAGAAAAAAGCCATTTCCTGACTTTGAAGATAGGATGTTCTTAATAACTTTAGAATCATCCTTTAGAAACTATATTGCCTCAAAAGGGAAACTCTTAAAAGGAATTCATCCACTATTAACTGAGTTATCTTATAAGGTAGCAGAAAATCAAGAAGTTGAGTGTGCTCCGTTTTCCAGAACAGACAAGCAAGACAATTTTGCCAATCTTAGTCTGTATACGATAGGACAACAGCTAAACAGAGTAGAAACAAAAATTCAAAACTTTAAATCAAGAGTCTATCGACTAGAAAAAGGAGACACCTCAAAACTAAGTATTGAGAAAAGGGTTTTATTTAAACCAATAGAAACAGAAAAATTAAGCCTAAAATTGGCAAAAGAAGATCATTCTGAAATGATTGAAGAATTAACTAAAAGGTTAACAGAGTTAGGCTTAGACTCAAAGGATTCTAAGAAAAAATCAATAAGTCCTTTAACCAAGGATTTAACCATGATGGAAGAATTAGAAAAAAGATTAAATAATCATAATATTGCTCCTTTAAGTAAGGAAATAGAAACCTCAGAAACTGAAGAAGAGTCATCAAATAAAGATGACGTTGATAATATTAAAGCAATATTAAAAAAATCAGAACCCTTAACAGAGGTGAATAGGATTGTTTACCCTAAACATAGGGCGACAATTGAAATGAAGCCTTATTATCCTAGGCCATCTCCAATAAACCTACAATTTGAAGATACAAATTATAATTATGTTCAATATGATGGAACTTCAATTGTAGAATGGAATATAGATGGACTTTCTGATTATCAAATCAAGAATGTCATTCAATTCATGACCATGTACGCAATAGCCGCAAGAGTTAAAGGCAATAATACTGATCAAGCAATAGCAAAAGCTATCATTGCTGGCTTTACTGGTCAATTAAGAGGTTGGTGGGACTTTTCCTTATCAGAAGAAGGAAAAGCACAGGTTCATAACGCTGTTAAAACAGAACCAAGAGCCGAAGGTCCTGCAGTAGTATCCGATAGTGTTAATACACTATTATACACAATAGGAATGCACTTCATAGGATCAGCAAGCCTATATATGGATAGATCTCAGGAGCAGTTAATGAACTTAAGATGTCCTGATCTGTCTCATTTTAAGTGGTATAAAGATACCTTCTTTTCCCTTATATTTACTAGGGAAGATAATTAGTTTGATTTCTGGAAAGAAAAATTTCTTTTTGGATTACCCTCGTTATTTGCCGAACGAGTTAAAAAACAAATAAGAGATAAAAGTGAAGGAGCCTTACCATATAATCAATATACCTACGGAGAATTAGCCTCTGAAGTAGTCTCAGCAGGAATAGCACTGTGCAATGAATTAAAAATTCATAGGCAATTGCAAAAGGAAAAACTCACCGGTAAAAGAATACTTGGTGATTTCTGTGAACAAGTAGGATTACCACCTATAACTTTTCCTTATAAAGGCAAAGTTAAAAGGGGGAGGAGAGTAGGTAAAAGTAAAAAATTCTACAAAAAATATCCTAAAAAGGATAAAAGACATAATGAGAAAAGATAAGATGAGAAACTTAATATGAAATTAAAAATTATTATTTCTTAACCAGATATCTAAAAGACCGATAATTACCCTAAATAATACTAACAGTCTTTCATGTTCTCTACAGTCACAGAATTCATTATGGGTTTCTAAATGCTGATTACACAAGGTATTACCGTTTTCTATTAGTGCTGTTCTAAACTGTTCTACCTCTAGTCTATTGGGTAAGTCTAAGCAACACAAATAAAATAAAAGATGATTAATATAAGTGGACATAAGATAAAACAAATTTCTGATGCACAGGATCCCTGTTAGGGCAAGTGCAGAGCATACTTAAATAGTGACAGAGTATTGAATAGTAATTGAACAGTGAAAAGAAATACTTACAGTGCTATCTTCCCAACCAGTAGGCTTGATGGATTCAACAGGAATATTAGTAGATGGCGGAGGTGAATAGTAGACTTTATAGTCGTACTTACCAGAGGGTTGTCCAAGAAGATCCACAGTGTTTTGGGATAATGTTTCAAGTTCTTGGTTCAATTCTTTTGCTTGATTTATTAAAACATCTATTTTATTACTCACTTTTGTAAATACAGATTGAGATGAAGAAAATATCATATATTTTATTGATTTGAAAACAGTACACTCTTAGAACAAAGATGAAAGCTATATCAAAGTACTATTACACACTGAGCTTTTAGTTTTTCTCTCGATATCTATTTCTTATGTATGCTTCTTTAGCAAGTCGGGAGGCCTTCTTATAGAAGTTAGAAGGAATCTTCTGGTGTCATTGCATGCGTCACTATTAGTGGCAGACAGGAATAAGTGGATGGCTGGCAAAGGCTTGTCTTTTAGGCCGGGAGGAATCTTTTACCCTTTACAGGTCATAAGGGTATTGGCTGTCTTCAAAGTATTGTCCTTCCATGTCAGTGTCACTGTCACTGTTGTCCTTTTGACGAGACTTGGAGCACTCAGCAGCATCTTTTTCTTTTGAGCTGGTGACTTTTGAGTTGGCTTCTTTGTCGTCTTCTGATAGTGCATTAAAAAGCTGTCTCCTTAGCTCATCTTTTGGTACTGCTTTGAGTAGATCTTTAAACAGGTCTGAAAGATTTGAAGAGATGGAAGGACTAGACGTTGATGGCTTTTTAGCCAGGTGAATAAGTCCTTTTGAGGAATATACAGAGGGTGATTCAAAAAAAAATCACAATTATCCCACCATTTTATTAGGACTCTCCGAGTTAACCAGGGAACATGATCTGTGGAAAACTCGCCAAATTTTTTCATTTTCTTTTTTGAGATAATATAATCCCATCTAACTATCCAAGGAATTTTATACAGGATAGTAAACAATAGCCTTGAATCCTTTAAGGATTTGTTTGAATCAGTAAACTGTTCAAAGATTTCTCTAACCTTATTAGGTAGAGCTATAGGAAATAATCCCCAGTTGAAAAACCATTCATAAAACCAAGAGGGAAATTCCCATGATTCTTTATCCAACTAGAATTGTATAAACCAGCTGAATTTTCTCTGCCTATTTTCATAAATTAAGGCACCAGTCCAGGCTTGCATATAATCAAAATAATTAAAATACCTGGGTTTACCGAAATTTAATTCCTTCTGTTTAAATAGTGAATCTCCCCATTCGTCATAGGATATTATCCTTTTGATGATGAATTTACTGAATGCCCACTCATTAGTGGATCTTTCTATTGGAGAGAATATTCTCAATGCTTTACGCGTAATAGCTTGATAATAAGTGTAATCCTTGGGTAAATAAGGATTTACTGTGTGATGTTACGTGTAGAAATTTGCCACCTCATAAGGTTTTAATTCCTTATGCTTTTTATCCATTGGCATAAGAAAACAGTAACTGATTGGAATGTAAGAGTAATTAACCTCTTTTGCATTATTAGCCTCGATGCTGATAGCATAAGCATCATCTCTGAGCTTGTCCACCATTTTAGGCGGAGGTGGCGAAACCTCGTGGGTTCGTTTTGAGGGAGTTATCGATGCCTTTGAACTCATGTCCTGTAAGAAATTCTCGAGTTAAGAAATTGGGCAAAGAATTATTTTCTCCCTTAATGAATTCAATATCGAAATCAAATATTGAAAAGATGGCTTGCCATCTAGCAAAAATCTGTTTAGATGCGATGTTTTTAACATCTTTTAGTAATATCTCTTTTGCACTTTTATAGTCAACTCTTATAAGAAATTTCTGATTTAATAAATTAGACTCAAACTTTTGTACACAGAGAACTATAGATAAGATCTCCTTTTTAACTGTAGAGTAATTAACTCTAGGTCCTGTCCATATTCCATTGGTAAATCTAACCAGGGTTTCTTTATCAGCTATCCTCTGTTTTAGGATGCCACCATACCCTTTATCAGATGCGTCAGTTTCCACTATCTTAGAAGATTGTGGATGAGGAATTACCAGACAGGGAAGTACTTTAACCTTTTGTTTTATTCTTCTGACAGCTAGGGTATGCTCTTGGGTCCATGGTGTTGGATTCTTTTTTAATCTTTGGAAAAGTGGTTTGGCGTCTTGTGCTAGGCTTTTATAAAAGTCAGCAACATAATTTAGGCTTCTCAAAAATCTCTGCAATTGGGTTTTGTCTTTTATTTTATCTGGGAATTTGCTAGCAAACTCAATGGCTCGATCTATAGGAATAATAGATCCTTTATCTATGTTGTGGCTTAAAAATCTTATTTTAGTCTGGAAGAGTTTAATTTTTTTGACTGAGACTACTAAACCATTTTTCTCAATAATTTTTATAAACACATTTAAGTGCTTGAAATGTTGATCTATTGTCCTGGAGAAAATAAGGACATCATCAATATAAACTATTGAAAATGCTGAACAAGCATTGAATATTTCATTCATAATCTTTTAGAATTCTGATGGGGCATTTTTAAGCCCAAATGGCATTACATTTCATTCGTAAAGTCCAAATGGTACAGTAAAGGCAGTTTTATACCTATCTTCTTCAGCTATTTGGATTTGCCAATAGCCTGATTTCATATCGAACTTAGAAAAGATTTGGGCCTCATAGAGTCTATTTAATAGATCTCTTTTATTAGGCAATGGATATCTTATCCATCTCAAGGCCTTATTTAAAGGCTTGTAATTAATGACTAGTCTTGGGACTCTTCTTTCTAATTCAGCAGCATTCTCAACATAAAAGGCTGGACAGCTCCATGGGCTTTGACTTTTTCTAATAAGCCCTTTAAGTTCCAGATCTGCTATTTCTTTTTTGCAGATTTCTAAATGTCTTGGTCCCATAGCAATGGGTCGGGCTTTAGTAGGTATCATTTTCTCATTGAAGTTGGGCTCATATGGTAAATTAGCCACATGACTTTTTCTAGTCCAAAAAGCATTAGGAACTTCTGCACATATGCTATTAGCTATTTTATCATGTAAATCTTTTATTTTTTTTCTGTATTAAAGGTTCATTAACCTTTTCTTGTATTATTTTGTATTTTACTTCTGTTTTAAGAGAGCTTATAAATTTTTCTTTATTTTTGATGTTACTTTTAAGCACATCAATTTCTCTTTCTATTGGCAAAGACATAAATTCAAAAATAATCTCCTTTCCTTCTACTTCGGAAACAATTCCCTTTTTTGTTATTGATTTAATCGGGTATAACATATGTAGGAATGGGTTTCCTAAAATGACTGGATGAAATAATCCTTTTACCAAGATAAATGGTATTTCGAAACATATACCTTGGTTACAGACAACTGTATCTGACAGTTTGTATTTTACACTCATTTTGCTGCTATCTGCTGTGTGTAATTCTTCTACTGTTTTAGAGAAGTATTTTGATGGTAATAATCCTTCATTTATACAATAAAGATCTGCACCTGAGTCTATTAAGGCTATAATACTGAATAAGTACTCCTTCTGGACAATTATAGTGACCTTTGTATGCCACTTGTGAGTTATAACTCTATCTATCCTATTGACATACTGAAGATTAATATTATTAATTTCAGCTTGGTATTCTTCTTCCTTTTCTTTTGGTTCCATAATTAATGGAGACTCGTTCTTTACTTCAAGCAATGTTATTCTTTCTTTTATAAATTGTAATTCAGCTTTTACTGAATTAGTCTCTTGTCTTAGATCTTTTATAGTTGGTTCTCTTGGCATTTTAGCCGTTTTGATTCTATCCATAATTTCTTTAAGATCATATGGATTTTTCTTTTCTTCAATTTTCTTTTCTAAAGGGCTTTTTTCCTTGAACAAGGTTAAATATTCGTTTAACCTTTTTCTTCTTTCTTCTTGATCTTCGATCTTATCTATAAGATCTAAGATTAGATTTTCTTCTTTGGTTAAAACACAGAGACCATTTAAGGTGCACAGTGATTTATAATAATCACAGTGTCCGTCACATTCTGATTTCTTTTCAGACTCACTTGAAGATTCTTCTGAAGTATAATCTATTGCGTTTACTTCTAAATCTTCTGGTTCAGACTCATTTAAGAGTATCTTTATCAATGATTCTTTAAGATCTTCATCTATTGACAAGGCTTGTATTTGCTGTTTTACTTTACACTTATTAGCATAATGACCTGTTTTTCCACACTTATAACAGACTACACTAGTTTCCCTTTTCTTCCTTTTAGAAGATGTTACTGTTTTTCGTTTTAGAGTTTTCTTATATGACGACTCACCTTTATCCTTTTTAGGATATTTTTTGTAGAATTTTTTACTTTTACCTACTCTCCTCCTCCTTTTAACTTTGCCTTTATAAGGAAAAGTTATAGGTGGTAATCCTACTTGTTCACAGAAATCACCAAGTATTCTTTTACCGGTGAGTTTTTCCTTTTGTAATTGCCTATGAATTTTTAATTCATTGCACAGTGCTATTCCTGCTGAGACTACTTCAGAGGCTAATTCTCCGTAGGTATATTGACTATATGGTAAAGCTCCTTCATTTTTATCTCTTATTTGTTTTTTAACTCGTTCGACAAATAACGAGGGTAATCCGGAAAGAAAATTTTCTTTCCAAAAATCAAACTGATTATCTTCCCTAGTAAATATAAGGGAAAAGAAGGTATCTTTATACTACTTAAAATGAGACAGATCAGGACATCTTAAGTTCATTAACTGCTCCTGAGATCTATCCATATATAGGCTTGTTGATCCTATGAAGTGCATTCCTATTGTGTATAATAGTGTATTAATACTATCGGATACTACTGCAGGACCTTCGGCTCTTGGTTCTGTTTTAACAGCGTTAAGAACCTGTGCTTTTCCTTCTTCTGATAAGGAAAAGTCCCACCAACCTCTTAATTGACCAGTAAAGCCAGCAATGATAGCTTTTGCTATTGCTTGATCAGTATTATTCCCTTTAACTCTTGCGGCTATTGCGTACATGGTCATGAATTGAATGACATTCTTGATTTGATAATCAGAAAGTCCATCTATATTCCATTCTACAATTGAAGTTCCATCGTATTGAACATAATTATAATTTGTATCTTCAAATTGTAGGTTTATTGGAGATGGCCTAGGATAATAAGGCTTCATTTCAATTGTCACCCTAGGTTTAGGGTAAACAATCCTATTTACCTCTGTTAAGGGTTCTGATTGTTTTAATATTGCTTTAATATTATCAACGTCATCTTCATTTGATGACTCTTCTTCAGTTTCTAAGGTTTCTATTTCCTTGCTTAAAAGAGCGATATTAAGATTATTTAATCTTTTTTCTAATTCTTCCATCATGGTTAAATCCTTGGTTAAAGGACTTATTGATTTTTTCTTAGAATCCTTTGAGTCTAAGCCTAACTCTGTTAACCTTTTAGTTAATTCTTCAATCATTTTATAATGATCTTCTTTTGCCAATTTTAGGCTTAATTTTTCTGTTTCTATTGGTTTAAATAAAACCCTTTTCTCAATACTTAGTTTTGAGGTCTCTCCTTTTTCTGGTCGATAGTCTCTTGATTTAAAGTTTTGAATTTGTGTTTCTACTTTGTTTAGCTGTTGTCCTATCGTATACAGAGTTATCAATATAATATAATGGCTGGGCCACTTGTTCTTCTGATCTTTGGGTTCCTATTGAGCTTAGTCTACTCATTGAGTTCATTCTTTCTAGTGATTCTATACCTGATAAGGATGATCTAGGCATGATAGGTTCTGAAACTACAGACCTTCCTGAGAATGAATTTCTTGACCTTGTTCTAGCAAAGGATATTGCTACGGTTCCTTGATTGGTTTCTATAATGGATTCAAGGTCACTCGATTCTTTCTTTTTAGGAGGAATTGCTTCTTCTAAAATCCAATTTTCAGGTAACTTAACCTGTTCCCATTCTATGGACTTAGGAACTACCATATTCCCTTTTTCTAAGTCTGTAACAAAGAAAGTTGTGGTTCCTTTTGGAGATATTAATTTTGTAGTTTCTTCCCTAAGATTAGGTACTACTGTGTTCATGGCTTTATAGTGAATCCTGTAAATAAGGATTATATTCTCAGATCCTGGTAACATATCATATCCTGAGGTTTTTATATCTAAGGATAAGGCTTTCATCACATGTGGGTCTCTTACTGAGATTGTAAAATTGGGATAGCACGAAAAATAAATTGGGCCATCACAGAGAGATGATTCAACTATTCCTAATAAGGAATCATTAAAGTTATTGTGTCTTTTATCTCTGACACAGATTAAGGCTGAGGTATTTAATCCTAACCTAGTTGTAGGTTTAAGTGCAACTTGAATCATTCCTATATATAGGAAAGAATATTCTTTCTAGTGCTTTTTTAAAAGTTCTTCAGAAAATAAACTCCTTGAGCTTAATCCTTCATGGATAGGAGAAGCTTGTTCGACTGTTTTTATTATATAATCAGACCTAAATCTAAAACTATTATTAGATTTATATATAAGATTTGCAGAAATAGGCGGCAGCTTCCAATTATTTAAATTATTTTCTATATTAGATAATAATAATATTTCTTTGTTTTTTGATTTTTTGTTTTCTTTATCTTCTAACCTCGCATTTCTAGAGCTACTAGCCAAACTAGAAAATAGTCTGTCCATTTGTTCTAGATCACTGTCAACGATTTTACTCCTGGTGCCTACCACGCCTGACTCTCGGCTTCAAAGGCTATAGGATACGCGACTTGGGGTTTCACTAGAACTAGTGTTCAAACTATTTTAACTAGACAACCGTGGCTCTGATACCAATTGAGGCTCTAGATAAAAAAGACTAGACTAGACGCCAATGGTTAATGTAAGCCATTTTCTTCTATCCTTTAGCCACCATAAAACCCTCCCAAGCCTCCATTTGAGTTGAGAATTGAAATTGAAAGAAGAATCAAAAGTTTTGGGGAAACAAAGTCTGCGGGTAATTCACAAGCGCAACAAAAATTTCAACAAAGGAGGAGGGTACCACAGAGGTCATTGGAACCCCATTTACACTACAAGTGCTAGCATCTCTTTGGGTGTCATGTGTGTAGTGCTGAGCAGCTCATTTTCTTCAATTTTTCCTGCCTTAAGGTTTAAGTAGGCAAATTTCATTTGGGTGGTGGAAAGCAAACTGGGCGAAGCTTCTCCAATCATCCATGCCTGTCAATTAAAGGCCTAAAATTCCTATTCCGAGACTTGCATTGCTGTTCAGTCCATGAGGTGAAGAATACGAAAGGCCATAATTTTAGCAATTTCTTGATATGAAGTTCAAATCTTTAATAATTTAATTGACTCTTAGTCTGCTTAATTCTCACATCATAAGCTTTTCACCTTAAGACCTTGTAGACAGGCTGTGCAAGAGATTTTATTTCAATTTGTAGAATTCTAGTGTAATAAACTCATTCTTATCTGTTATAGGGATTAAGGCACGAAATAAGCTTATTTCTATAAATGTTATTTTCTTTATTTTCAATTTGTTTTTGGTTTTCTAAATATTTGGACCTGGAATAAGATTTGTGAATGTTGCTTTTTTTTTTTCTTTTTTTTTTTTTTAAATTGAGTTAAGATACTGCTATATAAACTTAGTTGGTTTTCCATGTTAGTTATGTGAGTTAGTATAGGAGGGCAGAGTGTAACAGACACTGCATTTCGTTTTGTGAACAACAAATCATGCTTCGGCTAAAAATATGAATATGGTGAGGTTCTGGTATCATTATATTAACTGAGGAACTTACTAGGTTCTGGTAGAAGATAAAACTACAAGGGATTATGGGACTTCTGCATAGTGGCAACTCCATTCAAAACTAGAGAATCAAGAAATTATAAAACTTGGTAGGAATCATGGTCTTAAGTTTTCTAATCAAGAGAGAATACTTGCTGATAAGCTGGTAAGTGCCAAATAATTAAGGCAGGCTGTTGATTTAACTTACAAAAGGAATGTGAAGAGAAGTAAGACTCGTAGAAGAAGTTGATCGATGACAATGCCCTCCTTCATCACAATTCCATATATGAAGTTACTCAATGAATCCCCATCCTAAAGTTAAGAAGCAGAATCAGGACATCCTAACTGGAGGAAAAAGAGAGAAAAAAAATTATAACGAGCCAGAAATAAATTCTTGCAACAGAAATTAAAGTAATGAAATTACTAGATATTGTCATGGTTGCAAACCAATTGTTCAACATCTATGAACAACAGTTTTGAGATTTAAGAGAGAATATTTCAAGATATCTGTCAACCTGCAACATCAATGTAAAAAAACACATGAGAATCCAGCTTCCTAGACAGGAAAAAAAAATTATGTTTATTGAAGAGGATAAAGATATACCCCAGTCTGATTCTTCTGATCATGGTTTGTAGCAGCCATCCTCTTGAATCCATCTTCCATCAACACAAATATTTGGGATGTGAGAAATCTTGGGCCAATCAGCACTCATGTTGTTTTTGCATCTTTCTGACAGTTGAGGGCATTCTTCAATACAGAAAGATTGTAATGCAGTGAGGCTTTCCATCCACTCCGGTAAAGATTCCAAATGATGACAACTTTCAATTGAGAGTTTGTGCAAAGTGGGAACATGTTGAAGTCCCTTCGGGAGGGATGCCAATTTGTTCATATTTATTAATTGAAGCTCCCGGAGGCTTCTAAGGTACTGCCACTGCATATCATCAGATAAATCGAGCTTCTCACAAGCCTCGATGGCAAGAAGCTCGAGGGAGGGTAGATGCCACAACTCCTCTGGCAGAAATTCTAGATCCTCAATGTTCTCTATTGTCAGAATTTGCAATTTAGAAAGGGAAATCGAAGAAGAGGTTGACTGTGACACTGAAATCTTCACCTTCAGTATATCCTCCAATGACTTCTTGCTGGCATTTTTCAATACCAATTTTCGGATAGATGGAATAAGAGGCATTGAAGTGAGGTTAGGGCAAGACCTGATGTCCAAATAATCAAGACAGTGAAATTGTAGCAACTGAGGCATGGATGTATCCCTCCTCCATCCCTTCAGATTTGGGCAATTTTTGAGGGAGAGATCCTCTAAGGAAGGGAAGAATAATGCATTGTCGAAATTAATCCCACTCTCCATGTACTCCAGATCAGTTAAATTCACAATCATCAAACGTTTAAGTGAAGGGAACTGTTCCAACGGTGGAAAATACTGGCATTTTTTGCAGTCATCAATTTGAAGTGTCACCAAATTAGTGAGGGAAGAAATCCAGCTTGGAAACATGAGTCTTCCACACCCATACACAATCAATTCTTTTAGATTAAGGTGTGGTCGAAACTCTTCCAGTGACATTTCTTCGTCATTTTCAACATTATCTGGACCCCTATTACTATCATTATCATAGCGATCGCCCAATTGCCATGCTAACGATAAGGATTGAAGGTGTTGCTTCTCTTTCAAATTGGCAGCCTCAAATTCAGATGCTGGATTTTTCACATACTGAAGATTCAAGATCTCTAGATCTTCTCTCAAATTATTCAAGTAACGTAATTCACTGAGTCCACCACTATGCTTGGAGACTCCATTGTCTTTGGCCAGTACGAATGTTGTCAAATACTCAAGGGAAGTTAGTTGACCAATCCCACGTGGCATATGAGTCAAACTAACACATCCCGAAATGCCAAGATCCCTGAGATTGACCAACCTTTTCATATGCTTAGGCAGCTGCTTAAGCTTTTCACAATCATATAGGTACAGAGTTTGCAGGTTTTGGAGTTTAATAATGGAATCAGGAAGGATCTCAATGCCTTTACTATAAGAAAGATCGAGAAACCTTATAAGTTTTAATTTGCCAATGGAAGGTGGCACTCTCTCAAATCCCATACCACGCAAAATCAACACCCTTACACAACTTAATCTGGACAAAATTTCATGGCATTCTACTTCTTTATCTTGCTTTTCTGGCCATGATATAAATGTTCGCAACTTTGTCATATCAAGTAAGCAATTTGCAACTTTCTCCCATGACTCAATTTGAAAATCCATAGACAAGTGTCGAATTCCTTCTTGAACACGCTCTTCATCTGAAATTAGTAAAATATTTTCCTCTCTTGCTACTAGCTTAGCTAGATCATACATCAAATCATGCATTTTACAATATGTTAAATTACCTGATAAATCTTCTTCTACTTTTTCAAAGAAAAACCTCCATACAAGATCCCTGAAATATATTAAGCCTATATCTCCAAGACTTTGTTTTGAATC
Organism: Hevea brasiliensis; assembly: GCF_030052815.1. NCBI lineage: Eukaryota > Viridiplantae > Streptophyta > Magnoliopsida > Malpighiales > Euphorbiaceae > Hevea > Hevea brasiliensis. Next base: position 813,405 of record NC_079506.1, on the reverse strand, counting down.
TGAAGATTTGATAAATCCTTGTGCTATCCAAAGACCCACCAAATGTCTTATAGCAATTCTATAATTTTTTGGATGTAAACTATAATAAGCAAAACAACGCTTTAAATGAGAAGGTAGATAATTATAACTCAATTTGAGAGTCTGCATAATACTATTTCCCTCTTCATTTACATTTGGAAGTTCTTTTTCTTTGAAAAGTTGCCACTCATCTATTGTATTTTTAAAATACAATACACGTCCTATTACACTTATGGCTAAAGGGACCCCATCACAATACTTTTTCACAATTTCTCTTCCAACTTTCTCATGTTCTAAGCTAATCACTTGCCCTGGTTTAGAGGCCATTTTTTTAAGTAAAGACCACGAATCATCAGGAAGTAGCTTTTGTAAGTCATGTGTTTTTTCCGATCTTATAATTTCTGCAACTTTTCTGTGACGTGTGGTTACAATAATTTTGCTTCCACTTGCACCTCCAACTAACAAATCCTTTAACTTAAACCATTTTCCTGAATCATCATCCCACAAATCATCCAAAACAAGTAAATATTTTTTTTCACTAATTTTTTCAAGAAGAAGATCTTTCAAGGTATTCATTTGAAGATTTGTAGTTCTCTGATGATCAAGAGACTCCAAAATCTTTTCAACAATTATTTTGACATCAAACTTTTCAGAAATGCACACCCACATTTTAAGCTCAAAATTTGATTTCACCATATCATCATTATATGCAAGTTTAGCAAGTGTTGTCTTTCCTAATCCTCCAAGACCAACAATGGAAATGATCGACACATTCTCCCTATAACTAGAAGACAGAAGAAAATCAATAATTTCCTTCTTATCATTTTCTCTGCCAACAACTACTTGAGGTAAAGAAGAGTGAGTTTGCTCTCTTTCCTCAACCATAGGAAATGTCTTCTCAGGGAGATTTTCTAAGTGAAAATTCCTATTTGCAACAATCTCGTCTAATTTACTTCTAACTTTTCCAATCTTATGAGCCATTTTAAGACCATAAACAAATGGGTTTGAGCTTGAAAAGAAGAGGCGTACCTCCTTCACCATTTTATTGCCAGTCATCATCTGCTTCACTAAAACATCTGTGGAGAACTCATCTAGCAAGTCATCAGCATCGTAAAAAGCATCTTTTAGCGAGTCAACCCATTCTTTGACTTGATGACTCTGCGAATACTGCTGCTCTGCATCAAGAAGCACAGCTTGGATCGTTGAAACTGTCCTCCCGAGTTTCCCAAGCTCGTCTTTGACACCAAAGCACAGAATAGTCTCTTGAAGAACTAGAGAAGCCAGCTTTGAAATGATTCCCCCGGCAAGATCACAGAGAACTGCTTCTGCCATTGCCTTTCAAGTGAGTGAAAAGTGAAGGTAAGTCAGAAATGGGAAGTGTTTAAGGTTTGAAGAGAAGGATTATGAAGATGTGTGGAGGTTGAAAATGCATTGGAAATATTTATAACAAGGATTTAGGCTCTTGAAGGAGATATTGATTTCTTTAAGGACAACCGTGTGGGGTCTTTTGAAAAAAAAAAAAAAAAAAAGGAAAATGACCCCACTCTGTTTGTAACGTACTGCAAGCCATGTGGAGCCCAAGTAGAAAATTCAATACATACTGAATTAGTTATATGAAGGTGAAAGAAATAAATCTTAGAAACAAAGAGAGTAAAATTCTCCCAGCAGCTTTTGAGTAAAATTATGGCGCGAAAGAATATAATTAAAAAAGCAAAATACAAAAATATTTCACTCTTTATGCTAAAAGCATTTTCTTTATCAACTTTAGGTAAAAGCAGATTTAATGAATGAATTATTTGGCACTGCAAACTGTGTGGATTCCATGAAAACAAAATCCAATTAATACTGAATTATTTGAGGGGGAAAGGAAATAAAATTCTCTTATATTAAAGCAAACTATTCCATATTTGTTTATTAACTATAATGATGAAAAATAAAATAAAAGATAAAAAAAATAATGAAACTAATGAATAATAGACATAATTAATAACGTGACACGAGGTATGGACTTGAATTATTGTTCTCAATCAAGAGCACTCATGTCCTATACTTGCATCATTGCAGGGAGTAAATATCTTTCTCTGATGATAACAGCGTAGAGGTTGCAGGGAGTAAATAGTTTACAAGTTGTAAATTTTTTGTTTTTAGCTTTTCTTCTTTTAATTGGGAATTTTATTGAAATTTTAATCTTAAAAATAACTAAACTAATAATTTAAGATTTATAATTAAAATATGTAAAGATTTAAATTATTTCCTCGAATGAGACAAAAAAACTTTAAAACTTCTTTTTTTATCTGGAAAACAAAAAATTTAAACTTGTTCATTGGATTGGAGAATCTTAATAATTGCATTAGAAAATGGCATGCAATTATAGTAAAGTGACTTTGGATCACTACTCATGTCCTGCACTTGAATTATTATTGCAGGGAGGAAATAGTTAAAATCTAATTACTTATTTAAAGCATTGAATATTAAATTCTCAATTATTGATTGTAGTGTTTCAGCGCCAACATATACTCTATTGAACATATATAAGTCATGAGAAAAGAAGCTATACTATTGATAATTTTTTTTTATATAATTAATTATGATTATACATAAATTTTAAATGATGTAATTATGTATATAATTACAATATCATTGAGGTAAAGCTCATTCGTCGCTACACTCTCGGTAATTGTTATGATAGTAATTGCAAATATGCATGAAATTTGGATTTTATATCAAAGGTATGAGACTTGGGTTTGAGATTTATACACACTTCCAACTCTCTTAATTCAAAAGTTAATTATTGTAAAAAAGAAATATAATAATAAAGATGATATAATAATAAAAAAGAGAATTGCATCTGCCAATTGGTTTTCAAGTGAGTGGAAAGTAAAGGTAAGGCACAATTGAAGAGTATTATGAAGCCCAAAGCTATGGAAACATTTTATAACAAGGCTCTCCCAAGATGCTATCATATGATGATGATATAGAGTTGAACTAACATCTCTTTGGCAGGAAATGCTTATAATGGGTGCCTCTTATGATGACCCCTCAATTCCTACCCCCTTTTCCTCTTTCCTTTGAATAATGATGTGAAAAAGAAAGGCACTTGCATGCTCATTAATTTATTTTTCTTCTTTTTCAATCACTGAGCTGCAAAATTCAAGGTTGGTGAGCTCCTTTTCCGCTCTTTCTCCTAAAAGCATTTTCTTTATCAACTTTAGCTAAAGCAGATTTGCAAAATGATAAGAAAAGAAACTTTAGGACCTTTGCACTTGTTTTTGTCGTCAACATTTATGTAACATAGAAATAGATGGAAAATAATAGAAATTAAGCCAGGAGTTTTAAGCCAGGAGTTTTAATTATTTACAAGAAACATTCATCTTTTCTGTGATATTTCCATTAGAATGGTTTTGCAAGTAATTAAGCATCATCCTTGCATGATTATGATCCTTAAATTTGCTTGAACCAGATGGCTGGACACACAGAAAACACGTTCAAAGTGATTATTTACAGGGAATTTTCCAATTCTATGAAAGAGCAAATGATCCAAAACACTTACGGAAAATATGAGAATGTAGTTTTAAGGAAACTTCACATCCACAAAAAAAAAAAAAAAAAAAGAAAAAAAATTCCATATGATAAACTCTGTTCTACAATAGGTGATAACACCATTTTCATGTCCCATGCATGTGAACCACAACAAAGAGTAGCAAGCTTTAATTTTGCTAGAAAATGCAAGACAATTCTTCTCTATAGAGGAGATTTTATTGTTATTATTGCAATTCTTTCTGTTTGCTAATAAAATCAAAAGCAGAGTTCCATATACTCTGTTATGAGATGATGCTCAATTTGATGATATAAAAACAGAACAACTTCCCGACTCCAATATTGAATCCTTTGTGTGAAAAGTTACGATCCCTTTCCATGTAAATATAAATTCTTTATATTTTAGTACCACCAACTCAAAGTCTAAATGCAATCCAAATTTATATTGAAGAAGCTTCATTCATGCTCCTCAATGCTAGACTTCACTTTTAGGTTTGAAGGGGAGGATTACGAAGATGAGTGGAGGATGAAAATGCTACGGAAATATCTATAACAAGTATTTAGGCTCTTGAAGGATGCTACTCATTTCTTTAAGGACAATCGTGTGGGTTCTTATGGAAAAAGTAGGAGGAAAAAAAAAAAAGGAAACAGATGCAAACATGTTGCCTAGACTCGGTCTGATAGACAAAAATATATAAAATTTATGTATTTTATAGGTGAATTTCACTGTAAATTTTATATTTTTTAAGTAAAATAAATTAATACTAATTGTATGATAGTGCAATTTATGTGAAAAAAAAAAAAAGAAAATATTTTATGCAATTGAAGGAAAATAAAATAATTTTTGCATTGCAAGGCATGTCGTGATATTATTGATGCAATCAATGAATATTTCAGCTTAAGAGAAGAAAAGGAGGATGAAACAGATGAATTCATTTCAGCTTAAGGTAAGAATATGAAGAAAACACCATGTTCTTTGCCTGGTTAGGTAGGTACTGATCACCTCTAGTAAGATGCATTCTTGAAATTTTTATTACTGTACGATATTTATTTTTCACATAATATTATCTCAGAATTTATTTTAAATATATATATATATATATATATATATAATTAAAATTTAACATGTATAATTATGATGTCTACTCTTTGAACAACTAATGTTAAATAAAAAACTTTCCCAGGATTCACAATATCTAAGATAAGAAGAAAAATCCCTTTCAAGTTATTGGAATTGTGGACTGTACTAAATTCCTCATTATTAAATTAGTTTAGGAAATCCACATTACAATTACAATTCCTTACACGAGACCTAACCGTTCATCGGAATCCAGAAATTATTAATTAATTTGCAGATTACATATAAGTTATGACTTTTAATATGGATTAAATAAAAGTTAAAACATATTCTATGTGGGTAACATTAGAGATATCAAAATTTATTTATTAAATGTATATTTAAGATTTTTGTTTATTAAAAAATAAAATAAAGGGGAAATAATAATGAAACTAATTGAAAATAGACATAATTAATAATGTGACGGGACGTATGGATTTGAATTATTGCCCTCAACGGTGTCCTATACTTGAATTATTGCAGGGAGTAAATATCTTTCTTTGATTATAATGTTGACGTTGACATTCTCCACTACAGATATGTGAACTTTGAAGTTATTGACACAAAATATTAATTTTTTGATGAATTTTCCTCAGCATTTTCATTAGATATTTTTAAAGAAATGTTAATTTTGTGGTTTTGATTCAAAATTCTCTATATTATTTTTTTATTATATTTTATTAATTATAATTTTAAATATGATTTAAGTATACTCAACTTAACTTAATTCAATTAGACTTTTATCTAAAAAATTTGAGGTCAGTTATATGAATTCGCTTTCTCCACTCTAAACGATTTTGGGTTAAATCTTCAGAAATATGTAATATTTATAGGTCATATTATACTACTCTCCTCCAAGTCAATTTAGGTCTATCTTTTTTTTTTCTATCCTCTAATTTAATGTGCTCTAATTATGTAACTAGAGCCTTCGTATGTCTACACTTCACATGACCAAACCACCTCAATCTCTTTTCTCTCAACTTATCCTCAATTGGCACCACTCTTACCTTTTCTCTAATATTCTCATTATAGACTTTATCTAGTCTAGTATGACCACTCATCCACCTTAACATTCTCATCTCTGCAACTCTTAATTTAAATGCATACGACTTCAAAATTCTGAAGTTTTGGTTCAAAATTTTCTATATTATTTTTTTATTATATTTTATTAATTATAATTTTAAAGAAGATTTAAGTATAATTAAATTAAAATTTATGGATAAAAAAAATCTTCTTATTAGTTCAATCAGTGAATGAATGTGAACAAGCAATAAGTATAAAAAAGAAAAATCAAGTCCATAAATTGTTTTTTAAAATATTCATTCTATTATCACCAAAAATTTAAGTGGCTGTAAATAAGTCAATGTCAACTTCTTAGAACTGTGGACTCCAGTGAATTATTCAAGTTGGGCTGGCGAAGAAGATGACAGCTCTAAAGCTTCGAGGATGACCTTAATTTCAGCTTCATTAGATTCCAAGATCCCCGAAGGACAAGAGAAAATACATGGCATTTTAGTTCCTAAAGAAAGAGCCCTTCAATAGCACTTTTACCAGGTTTGCCCAAGGAAAAGGCATTAACATTCCATTTGAGCCATGTGGGGGGGGGTGGGTGGGGGGGGTGGTTGTGGTTGGGTAGACCTGATTGTGGCAGAAGTAATAAGGAGGTCAGTTCCTGAGAATGGGAAGTTTGCATCCAATGCTTTCATCGAAGTGGAAAGGCAGTGGAGGATTAAAGTGCAAAGAGAGAAGGAGGTGGGGATGTCCTTGCCATATTGAAAACCTTGCCGTTTCTTGATAACCAGATAGACCACACTATGGCATGGAATAGACTGATCCAGAATTTCTGTTGAAAGCTTCCATGAATTAACGCACCCCGTTCATGAAAAAAGGAAGGTAAGGAGTTTGGAAGACAAACATAATGTTAAGGAACCAATTCCAATAAGCCAAGAGTGCCGACAGCCAAGAAAAATGTGAGAAACTGTCTCAATTTGACCAGGCAACGAGTGCATTGATTTCAGGAAGAGGGAATGATGCCAATATTACACAGCCAATCTTTTGTACACAAACAACCCCGGCAAGCTAACCAGACCAGAACTCCCACTTTAGTTGGGGCTAAGCCAAGCCACATAGAAAACGAAACTGAGCTTTCATGCAGCGAGGCATTAAGAAGATTCCTATATAGGGAATTCCAAATTCATATAAATAATCAATTGATCAGGTCTCAGCTAGTCGACATCATTGAACCTTTCATTATTATGACCCTTAAATATGCTTGAATCAGATGTTGCTTCAGGTCTAGACACAATAACACACATGATTAGTTTTTGAACACTTCCCAATTTTATAGAAGTAAACAGGGTCCCAAAAAGTTATGTTAAATAAAATCTGCTACACGTGTCTCTAAAAATCTCCATACCTTTAACAAATTATTGCAGATAAGCTAGATGATCAAATTACTCCTTAATTTTCAAGCAGCCACATGTGTAGTGCAACAAAAAAAGCAAGCATTATGATTTAGGTGAACTATAATATATTATGTAAAAGGCACTCAAAAGAAGCAGAAATGAACATGTACCATTCATAGTAATAAACTAAGACTTTCTGGCACTGGCATATGAGAGGCCAATCCAAAATTGCTCTTCTTTGGAATCTTTCAACAAGCAGAGCCATCATCAATTTCCAAAGTCCAAAATTAAAGATACAAGAGTTGCATAATGCTCATTTGACTTTCCATAGCTCACTTAAACTTATATGGGAACACTTCCATTTCTTTGCAGGTTAATAATTTCGCAGAACATATTGCCACTTAAGATGCTAACCAATTTGAGAGGGTAATAGTCATGCATTCCAGACTTGAAAAATCTAAAAAACAGAACCATAGGCACGCGATAAGATTTTATTTCATGCAACTGCAAAGCAGTGTAGGATGTTTCTTATACCAAATACAACCTCTGGGAGGTGAGTATTCTTGAGCTATCCCTTGTGTTTTCTAATAATTGCATTTAGGAAACTTAAATATGACTAGGCATTAAAAAAGGACACTTACACAAAAGCAAATTCCTTGAGCATGCTTGTCAGATTTGATCATCAACTGCAATCTTAACCCAACTTTAACTATTGCTAGATCTCACTCAAAACATGCATTTGGTGATAAAAGTTCCAACCAATTCTGCAATTATAAAAATAAATTTTAATTGAAGGAACTAACGTAAAAATTATAAAACTACAAAAGTTACCAATAAAAAAATTAAAAAAAAAAATTGAACAGATCAAGCTTCTTGTATTTGAGCACCTTCCTTTTCACATGCCTAAAGGCAACACTTCAATTCGGGAAAGATCATACTAATATAATTTTAGGGAAAGCAAACAATTGGACAATTGGATGGAAGGAATAGGTTAGATTTGAATAAATTTGAAGTGTTGAATCCTATTTGGTTTTCAGAACCAATAATTTTTCCAACTCTGCATTCAGAACCAATAAGCAATTTTATGAATTCAAGAATAATTAAAGCAGAGAAGTAACTGACAAGGGAATGAGGTGGAGAGAGGTAAAAACTTGAAGAAGAAATTAATTAATCTAGTGTTTATAGACTTATAGTCATTGGCTTGGTAAGTTACATTGTTATTTATGTAGCAAAAATAGAAACTTTTTTTTTTTTTTTGAAAGCAAAGAGAGACATGGTTAAAAAGCTCATATCCCATCCAAAAGAATATGTGTTGACAAGCTGGTAAGTGCTTTAAGTTCTCTATACTTAAGGCATAAATTGGGCAAATTGTTCCTCTTAATAGACTGACTGGTATAGTTATAACATGCAGATAAAGCATGATCATGGATAATATTCCAAATCCCATCCTAATGTTCAGAAGCAGTAGCATTGCATAACCTAGAAATCTGGACAACAAAGAAAAATTATAAACACCCTGAAATAAATTCTTGCAAATTGAAATTAAGGTAATAAATTAATAGATATTGTCATGGTTACACACCAATTGTTCAACATCTATGAAAAATGCTTTGAGATTTAAGAAAGAGTAGTGAAAGATATCTGTCAACCTATAACATCAATAAAAAAAATAAAAATCAAAGAATTTTAACGACAAAAACAAATGAATGTCTTTAAGATAGACGAAAAAAAAAAAATAATGTTTCTTGGGGCATACCCCATGAGAAGTCTGATGCGTCAAATCATAGTTGGTAGCAGCCATCCTCTTGAATCCATCTTCCATCAATACTAATATTTGGGATACAAGCAATTAATCTTGGGCCAATCAACGCCCATGTTGTTTTTGCATCTTTCTGATAGTTGAGGACATCCTTTAATACAGAAACATTGTAATGCGGAGACGCCTTCCATCCACTCTGGTAAAGATATCAAATTAGGACAACTTTCGATTTGGAGTTTGCGCAGAGTGGGGACATGTTGAAGGGACATGTTGAAGTCCCTTCGGGAGTGACACCAATCAAACTTTATACTTTTAAAGAAAAATCAACAATCAAACAGATGAAGTGATAAAACAGTAGCAACTCACACAAAAATCAAAAAAGAAAAAAAAAACCAAAAATAAACAATCCACAAATGAGATAGTTCCGAATGAAAATAAATTAGAAATTAAAAGGGATGGCGAGCTGAATCCAAGCATTGAAGTCAAGGAACCTAAAAAATTCACCTGAAACTAAAATTTTAAGCTTAAAAAGAAACTGAAATAAAATAAAATAAAAACCATTCTTGATCAGGTATGTAAATTGAATGAAAAATTTTCATTACCTTGGATTTATACCTATCTATGGTTGATGTAGCTTAGCTTATAGTCACCCAAAAACTCAGAACCCTCGATCATCTTCGCAACATCACCAAAAGCTAGACTATCACCACATAAATTAGCCAGAATTGGTCAGGTTGACGTTGGATTTGTCTAGGAGCTCCCAATCTTGACACTCAACTGAAGCCTCTCCTTCCATGATTGCTTTGTATTGAAGGATAATAAGTGGAGAATCTATCCACCCTAAAAAAGAAGAAAGAAATTGGGAATAAGAGAGGCTAAGAGCGGAGGTTGGTTTTAATAGGTAACTCTTACACAGTTACTTGGTCCTCCACTTATTTTAATTTTTTTTTCTATATAATTTTCACCATATCACTATATTCCAACTCAACCTTACTTCAATAGCATGCCATGGTAAACATTAAACATAATCAAACCTTGAAAAACAATTCCATGGAAGCAATTTCAACATTGCACACAACAGATTATAGGCTCAGAGATGAACTGTGTTTAATTCACTCTTGAGTGGCCAAAAGTGAAACAAATTCCGTAATGGTGAAGAAGAAGAAGAGGGGGACCTTGTAACCTATGTAAGTAAAACAATTTTATTTCTATGCCTAATTCTCCTTTACATTGGCTATTGGATATGGGCAAATGAAAAAAATTATATGTATATTTTATTTTGAATTTTGTGTAGGCATGGGATAATTGGATTGGAGGGACTGCTTCAAATATCATAGATCCTATTCTGAAAGGAGCTGCTTCGACCCATGACATCCTGAGATGTATCCAAATAGGATCACTGTGCATACAAGAAGATGCATCAAAAAGACCAACTATGGCTTCGGTGGTTCTCATGCTTGATAGTTGCTCTGTTGCTCTACCTGCATTGTCAAAACCTGCATCCCCGTCCCGGTCCCGGTCCCAGTCCCAATCCCAGCTCCTCCCCCTTGAATCTTAAACATTTCAATTCGGTTCAAATTACTTTTTTATTTTAATTTTTAAAAAATTAAAATTTAGAAAAAAATTCAATCATTGAATTCCATGAAATAATGATCGAATTGAAATCATACGAAAACTATTGACTTCAAACCATCCTTAAATTGAAATAGCCAAATTCTCCCTCTTCACTGAATCGGATCAAATTAGTCTATTTCAATTTGGTTTAGTTGGAATCAACATTTTTCCTTTAAAAAAAAATAAAAAAAAAACCATTGAATTAATTAGAATTAGATCGAGTGGGAGCCATAATCAAACCAAAACCGAAATCTTCAATTTCAATAATTAGATTGACTTAATCGAATTTTAAGGATCGGAGGCCCTAAACCATCAATTATGGTCCATGGAATTAAAGGACCTAAACCCATTTGAGTAAATATAATGATTGACATTGGAATTGCCAATTTAGAGCCTTTAGTTCCAGAGACAAGTGCTTGTTTCAACCCGAAACTGGACAGAATAGTGTCGGCATTGGCCCATGGCCGAAAGCTAGTAATGACAACGAAATAAGTAAACTAAAATAATTAATCTTTATTTTTTGTGTAATTATTATTACATTAATTAAAATATAATTGATAATATAATGTAATTGTGATTCTATTATATCAATTTAATATTACTCCGCTATGGCCCATGGTTCCTGAGGAAGAGAATCAAAAGCAAGTCCCAATATCAGTTATCGTGTCAAACTTCTTTAAATATTTTTTTTTGGGATAAATTATAAAATCGTTTTTAGGCATATTAGAAATTATAAGTTAGCTCCCATATTTTTTTATGAGAAATAATTTAATCTAAATTTTTAATTCCGTTAACAGAAAGATTACTCTCCACTATTAAATCGATTACTAATTTAATTACATTTTTTAATTTGAAATAATTTAATTTTTAAAATTTTATTTTTAAAATAAAATAGTTTTTATATTTAAATAATTATTTACTTATATAAAAATAACTATATTCTTTATCAAATATAAATATTTTTATATTTATAATTATCTAAATATAAAATACTAAAAAAAATTAATTGAATAATAATATACTTTTTCAAATAATAAAAATAGTTAATAACAAACAATACGTTTTACTAAATTCTTAATTTTTTTTATATTATAACCTATAATTTGTAAAAAAATTATTTTTTATGCTAACATTTTTTAATAAATAAATTATTATTAATATTCTTTTAAAATGATTTAAAAAAAAGTATACAAAAAAGATCATCTTTATATGATCTAATATAATTTATTTTGACCATATATAATTATAAATAAATAATTAAAGGTATGATTTATTTATAAATTATAAATATTTTCAAAAATTACATTTTAAATTAAATTTTTATATAAATTAATTATTCGTAAAATTAACTTATGTTTTATTTTAAATGAAAAATTAATATAAAATGAAAAATAAAAAATAAACATTATTTTTTATATATATATATATATATTGATGCATACATTTTGCATAGTCATTTAGGTCTAATTTCATAGCTATTTTATTCTATTATTAGTTATTTTTAGCTAATTTCATTAATTAATTAGTTAGTTTTCCATAATTGTCGATTTTGGATTAATTTGCATCTTTTACTTTGTTTTGTAGGAAAAATGGTGTTTTTGAAGGACTGAAGAGAAATTTTGCCATTGAGGAGTGACTTCTACAGCCAAAGATGTCAAAAACAAGTTTTCAAACTGAAATATGCATTGATCAAATTGTGCATAACTTGCCGCATAAGCTATGCAGATCTGCATAAGGAGAAAAATCACTGTTCCAGAACCAACCGAAATGTGCATAAGGAGACTGCATAGCTTATGCACATTCTCGCCTCCCTTATGCACCTTCACGGAATTGTGCATAGCCTATGCACCAAGTCATGCAGTTTCGCATAAGTGAACCAGAATCGGTAAAAGCGCATAACTTATGCGATCCACTTATGCGATCCCATAAAGAGTTCATTAATGAGCTGGCAGAAGATTCCCTCAGATAATTCCTCCTAGAACACACCATTTTAGGGCTCCATGTCAGAAAAATGCTATAAATAGTCTCATTTTCCCATTTTAAAGGGGAGGAAGAAAGAAAGGAAGGAAAGGAGCAGGAGCAAGGGCAGCTGAAGAGTCACATTTAGTTTTCCACACCATTTCCAACCAGATTTGGGATTTCTTTCTCTTCTTACCTTTTCCTACATTTCTAGTGTTGAGTTTTTTATTTCTTAGCTTAGATTAGAGCTTTATTTCCATTTAAATTCAGAATATCTTGTAGACATTATGGGTAGTGAGTAGTTTCATTTTGATTAATGAGTAAGGTATGAAATATTTAGTTATTTTTGTGGATTTGAACTGGGTTAGTCCCAATTTAATGAATTTATGAGGTTTAATCCATTTCTTGTGTGCTTATTCACATGCTTAATGCAGGGCCCCATTAAGTTATGTTCTTAATCCTTGGTTGAAGCACCGAAAGGAGAAAACCAAGTGATAGTTAATCAAGAAATTGGACTTAATTAACTTAGATCTAGAAATAGACTAAGGGTTAAGAGGGTTTTAATAGATTGATTAAAGAACCTAATGGGTCTTGGTTAATTTTAACTCCACGAAAGTAGGATTAAGTTAATTAAGGCACTCTTTGTCTCACTCTTAAGAGTTTTCAAAGGATTTTAGAATTAATCTCCTTTAAACCCATAAATTTCATGGATTGGGCTAGGAAAAATCCCAAAATGACTTAAATATGAACCCTTAACTCCAGAATCGTCTTTCATCAATTATTGCTTGGAATTTTACTTTTGAGTGTTTAGTTTAATCTCATTTTATTAATTTTCATTATTATCAATTTCTTTATTTTGCGAATTATTAAATTAGTCATTGTTTGAATTTTGTTTTGCATTTTCATATCTTCTGCTTCAAATTCCTAAATTTCTTTTATTAATTTGATTAAAATACAATTTTAACATATTTTATTTTACATCAAAAATTCAATCATTAACACAACTCCTCGTGGGAACGATATCTTTTTCTATACTACTTGAATGACCCGTGCACTTGCGGTTGGGACACATCAAGTTTTTGGCGCCGTTGCCGGGGAGTTGTTTGTTTAAGATTGAATTCTTGATTATTTTAGTTGTTTATAGTTTTATCTTTGTTATCTTTTCATTTTGTGTTTGTTTGTTTTTTTTTAGGTACTCTTAATCTTTTATGAGAAGAGCTAGAAGCACAAGTGACACATCCTTATTATTTAATCCTGAAATTGAGAAGTTTTGTAGAGACAACAAGAAAGAAACTAGAAGAAGAAAAGAAGCATTGAGAGCAGCTGAAATTGAAACAGAAATGGCTGAAGAAAGAGTTGGAATCAGTGGTGATAATGGTGAAAATGATCGAAACAATGAAAATGCAGCTCATGGTGAAGAAGTTGTAAATGCTAATGTGCCTAAGGGAAGTATGATGGATCACGCATTTCCTCATTTTGATGATTTAAGAGAGAGTATAGCAAGACCAAGAATTGATGCAAATAGTTATAAGATGGATTTTGGAGTACTACAAATGATTCAGAATTCTCAATTCGGAGGTCATCCTTCAGAAAATCCTCATACTCATCTTAAGAAGTTTGTTATGATCTGTGACATGCAAAAGCAACCAGGAGTATCTGATGATGCAGCAAGGCTAAAATTGTTTCCATTCTCTTTGAAAGATAGAGCATTGGATTGGCTTGATTCTTTACCTCACAACTCAATTACAAATTGGGAGCAGCTCACTGATGCATTTCTTGCCCAATACTTTCCACCTGGAAAAACTCAAGAGTTGAGGAATCAAATGATTGCTTTTAGACCAAGAGAAGATGAGACTCTTTATGAGTCATGGATGAGATGGAAGGAGTTGGAGAGACAATGTCCACATCATGCCATTCCTAAATGGATGATAAACCAGAATTTTTACACAAATGTCACTCCTGCTATCAGAGGAATCATTGATGCTCAAAGCGGAGAATTCATCATTAAGCATGAAGATGAAGCTTATGAGTTATTAGAAAATAGCAAAGAAGCAGTCATCTATGGAGTAGTCCAAGAGGGTCAACTCCAACTCAAAAAAGGCAAGTTGCTGGAATGTATGAGCTTGATCCATTCAACATGATCAATGCCAAATTTGATGCACTCACTAATGTCCTTGCTAAGAAAATGGAGGATTTAAGTATGCTAGTCAGTTCATCATCATGTTCTAGAAGTTCTCAACAAGTTACTCATGCAGAAGGAACAATGAGCTGTGGAGTAGATTATCCTTCATATGCTTGGAGGAATCATCCCATTTTCATGGGAGAATCGGCAAAATCAAGCTTCAACTCGAACTTTCCATCACAACAACAAGACCATCAATACCAACAACCTAGGCAACCACCACCTAGTTTTCAAAGAAAAGAATGCAAATCTGCACCTTTACCAAGGCAATGAGAACAAAGTTCCACCACGGAGGCTTTATTACAACAAATTCTTGCTAATCAAATTAAGCGTGATGAAGAGTTGAGAGAGATGAAAGCAAGGCTGGAACAAATGCAAACACACAATAGGATCTTTGGAAAATCAGTTGCACAACAAGCATGCTCATCAAGTACCAATTCTATGGGGAAACTTCCTAGTCAAAGAGAAAATCCAAGGAGCAATGTCATGCCATCACCTTTGAGGAGTGGTAAAATAGTGCATAATGAGAAGAGTGAAAAAGTTGAAAGAGAGAAAATGAGGAAGATTTTGAGGAGATGAAAAACAAAAGAGTGAAAAGGGAGTGCAAGAAAAGGTAAAGAGGAGGTTGGAGAGAAAGAAGAGAAATATATACCTCAGAGCCTTACAAGCCACGACTTCCCTTTCCACAGAGATTTCAAAAGCCAAGCTTGATAAGCAATTTGGGAAGTTCTTAGAGGTTTTGAAGAAGCTATATATAAATGTGCCTTTTATCGATGCTCTTTCCCAAATGCCTTCTTATGCTAAGTTTTTGAAAGAAATTCTCTCAAACAAAAGAAGACTTGAAGATTATGAGACTGAAGCCTTAACTGAGGAATGCAGTGCTATCCTCCAAAGGAAACTTCCTCCAAAGCTCAAGGATCCAGGGAGTTTTTCAATTCCATGCCACATTGGGGAATCATGTTCTGTAAAAGCTTTATGTGATTTAGGGGCTCGTGTTAGCCTTATGCCCCTCTCCATTTATGAGAAGCTCAATATGGGAGATCTTAAGCCAACCCACATTTCTCTTGATTGGTGGATCAATTAAGTATCCTGAAGGGATTTTGGAGAATGTGCCTCTGAAGGTTGGGAAATTCTATATACCTGTTGACTTTGTCATCTTGGACATGGAAGAGGATTCTAATATCCCAATCATTTTGGGGAGGCCTTTCCTAGCTATAGCTGGTGCTTTGATTGACGTGAAAGGTGAAAAGCTTACTCTCAGAGTCGGAGAAGATCATTTAGTCTTCAACATTGGCAATGATAAGAAGAAGCAACATGAAGATGTAGACTCTTGTTTGAGAATTGATATAGTTGATGAGTTAGTAAAAGAGCACTTTAGAAAGAGCTATCCGAAGGCTTCTCTTGAAAGTTGTCTTATCCATGAAGGGAGTATCAATGATGAAAATCCAAAAGAGGCTGCATTTGCACAAGATTTGAATAGTAATCCACCTTGTCCTATGGCACCAATCTTTCAAGTTGAGCAAGTGGAGAAAAGTGAAGTAAAGCAACCATCTCTCAAAGAAAAAGATGCACCAAAGGTTGTCAAGAAAGAAATGGTCGGATTTTTAGACAAAGCAACAAGGATCTTCTCATGTGATGGAAAGAAAATGAAGTATAGATTCATTGAAGCACCTATTGGAAACAGAGGCAATAAATTCCAATTTCAGCCACCATGAAACATGAAAAAGAGTCTAGCTAAGGACTATAAATTAGCGCTCTTGGGAGGCACCCCAAGTTCTTTTATTTTGCTTTTGTTGATTTACTTTTATTTGCATTACTTTTGTTTTTATCTTAAATCTCCCCAAATTCAATTTTTGACATTGTTGAATCTTATCCCTTGTAGATGTATTTCAATGGAGGAAGGTTGGTGAACTGCTGGGGAGTGACCCTTAACTTGAAAATTTTGTCCTTCAAACTCTCCCACAAACTGATTAGTTCTTACTGCATAACCTGTGCAGGAGCTGTTATCTGGTTTATGCAGAGGAAAAATGGAATCTGCGACAAAAGGGTATCTGCAGATGGCTTGTGTTTTTGGTGAGGTTGGGTGTGTAACTTTTAAGTATATGTGCTTTTAATGTTAATATGGTGGTAAGTTGGTCATCTTTGTAGTTTTGAGATTATTTGGGTTGTGGAATTCAAGGTGGACAATATTGCATTCTCTTGGCATAACTTGGAGAGTTCATTTCATCATTTGTAGATAAATGCAACTTTATGCAGATTTTATTGAGTTTTAATGTGCTAAATGTTGATTTGCAGAATTTGAGTCAAAATGGCATGGGTCACAAATGCTTTTTATGCAGGATCCATCTTCTACAAGCTTGTGTGATGCATTTTTGATGAACTTTGTATATATTGATGTGTTTTTGGTGAAAATTTCTCATGGTTTATGCTTCATAGAATTATATTTCTTCATTTTAGGGTATTTTTCACACTTGCAAATCATGTTCCATTGCAATCTTAATTTTGTTGAATTGTGCATAAGCAACTGCATAGCTTATGCAATTCTGCATAACCACAATTCTTGCCATTTTCATCCCTGTTGCAAACTGCATAAGAAGAGTGCATAGCTTATGCAACTCTGCATAGCCTAATTTTGTCAAATTTCATATCTTTGAAACTGCATAAGCGAGTGCATGACTTATGCACATTTGCATAACTTCAAATTCTTCATTTTCTCTCTCTGCCGAAGTCTGCATAAGGAGGGTGCATAACTTATGCACTTCCGCATGACCAAAAACTCTGAATCTCCAAACCTGCCGAGGGGTGCATAAGCAGAGTGCATGACTTATGCACTTCTGCATAACCAGAAACCCAAAAATTCCAAACCTGCCGAGGGGTGCATAAGCAGAGTGCATGACTTATGCATACGCATAACCGAAAACCCAAAATTCCAAACTGCGAGGGTGCATCAGGAGAGTGCATAGCGGCTGCACTTCCGCACGACCACCAACACAAACTCCCCACACCCACCGAGAGTTGCATAAGCAGGGTGCATAACTTATGCACTTCCGCATAACCACCAACTCAATTCCAAGACTACGAGACTTGCATAAGGAGAGTGCATAACTTATGCCCTTCCGAATGACCAAAAAAAAAAAAAATTTATGCAAATATTTTACATAGCCTATGCAACCCTTATTGCCACTCATGCGAGCATACGGCTTATGCACCCTACTTATGCACATGTTCTGGAAAAGTTAAAACCTGCTGAGACTTGCATAAGGAGAGTGCATAACTTATGCACTTCCGCATGACCAAAAAAAAAAAAAAAAATATTTATGCAAAAATTTTACTTAGCCTATGCAACCCTTATGGCCACTCATGCAGAAAAGAACGGCTTATGCACCCTACTTATGCACATGTTACGGAAAAGTTAAAACTCTTTGAGACTTGCATAAGGAGAGTGCATAACTTATGCACTTCCGCATGACCAAAAAAAAAAAAAAAATATTTATGCAAATATTTTACATAGCCTATGCAACCCTTATTGCCACTCATGCAGAACCGCATGGCTTATGCACATGTTCTGGACAGCACTTTACTCTGCATAACCTGTACAGCCTCTTATGCATCACCATTATTCCTTGAATTCTCATCTGCTCTATACCAGGTAACTCTTTCCTTTTGCTCTTAAATTTCACAATTCCTGGTAATTTCTCTTTACTTTGAATTTTGATAATGCACTACTTGAGACATTGAGGACAATGTCTAATTTTGAGTTTGGGGGTGCACATTCATTTTGATTTTTGCTTCATTTTTTTTACATTTTGAGTATAGGAACATCTCATCCCATTTCATTTACATATATTGTAAATATTTTACATATACATCCATACATACATATACATAACACATTTACACACACATTATACATCACTTAGAAATTATACACTTTGCACACAAATAGACTTCTTCCATTTAGTTAATGCATTGCTCATTTTTAGGAATCATGCATCATGCATTAAAATCTTTTGCCAAATCCCTTGAGTATTGAAAAGTTGCCTATGAGAGTGATTTGACTTACCTTTAGTTGGGTTTGTGGATTGAAAGTTTCCTAAGAGGTGCAAAGTTTTGAAGTGTCTATCCCTTGCCTATATCTTCTTAGCCAAAAAGCCACCCAACTAGTCCTTTAGAGATTGGAGTGTTTAGAGGGAGTTATTGGATATAAGGTAGTCAAATGATGTCTCACCAATCCTATAATAAATTTTCTAAACCTTTCAAGGCGAAATACCAGCTTGTACTTGAAAAGAGAGATGATTAGGCATTCTTTGATTTAAACCTTCTCATTTTAAACCTTTGGCCCTTTTCCTAATTAAAATTGACCCTTGCAAACCCCTTTTGAGCCTTTTTATCCCTAATTTTTCTTGAATCCCTTATTGCTACCTAGCCAATGAACCAAACACTACAACCCTTTTCATGAGAATAATTATTTACAATATTAGGTACATAAAAAAAGAGAAAAAGAAAAGAAAAGAAAAGAAAAAAAAATATATACAATAAAAGGGAGAAGAAATGCTTGTCATCTTGTAACAGTGCTAGTATATGTGCTTTTCACTATTGCCATTCAAAATGAAAGAAATCCACCCAAAGTATTAAAAGGAATGAGTTTGGGGGTGGCAATTTTAGGGACAATCATCAAAAGAAAATGCAAAATATAAGTTTAAAGTATCAAAATGTCCCTCCATTTTTATGTGTTTTGCTAGCACTTGACAATTCTCATTGTGTACTTATCTCCTCCATATATACAAAAAAAAAAAAAAAAAAAGAAAAAATTATAATAAAATAAGAAGTGTACCTTATGTTGTTAAGATTGGAAATATTCTCATGCTTTGAATCCTTTTTACCCATTCTTCTTCTTAGCCTCATTTTGAACCCCATGGCCCCATTACATCCCTAAAAAGACCTTTGATCTCTTGATAGTACTTGCTACATTAGTGGAGATAGGAGTAGGGAATTTGCCTATGGGATTGGAAAACTATTCATTCATTCATTCAATTCCATCATTCCATATAGAGATACTTTGACTATTGATTGTTTTAGAATTCCTTTTGAGCATGACCCTCTCTTTTAATTGGTTGGTTTGGGGATTTTGAATGATAATTGACTTGATGGCTAAGCGGTGAAAGCTTGGATAAGCATTAGATTCTTTGCATTTTAAAGGATGGGTATATGGATTGCTGGTATGGCTGAAGGTGTGTTAAGTTACTTTAATAGGTGATTTTCATAGCTCTTTGGATAAGGCACCCCTAAAAATTTTGCATCATATTTTAAAGTTTGCTTGAGGACAAGCAAAAGCTTGAGTTTGGGGGTATTTGATGCATACATTTTGCATAGTCATTTAGGTCTAATTTCATAGCTATTTTATTCTATTATTAGTTATTTTTAGCTAATTTCATTAATTAATTAGTTAGTTTTCCATAATTGTCGATTTTGGATTAATTTGTATCTTTTACTTTGTTTTGTAGGAAAAATGGTGTTTTTGAAGGACTGAAGAGAAATTTTGCCATTGAGGAGTGACTTCTACAGCCAAAGATGTCAAAAACAAGTTTTCAAGCTGAAATATGCATTGATCAAATTGTGCATAACTTGCCGCATAAGCTATGCAGATCTGCATAAGGAGAAAAATCACTGTTCCAGAACCAACCAAATGTGCATAAGGAGTGCATAGCTTATGCACATTCGCCTCCTTATGCACCTTCACTAATTGTGCATAGCCTATGCACCAAGTCATGTAGTTTCGCATAAGTGAACGAGAATCAGCGAAAGCGCATAACTTATGCGATCCACTTATCTGATCCCATAAAGAGTTCATTAATGAGCTGGCAGAAGATTCCCTCAGATAATTCCTCCTAGAACACACCATTTTAGGGCTCCATGTCAGAAAAATGCTATAAATAGTCTCATTTTCCCATTTTAAAGGGAGGAAGAAAGAAAGGAAGGAAAGGAGCAGGAGCAAGGGCAGCTGAAGAGTCACATTTAGTTTTCCACACCATTTCCAACCAGATTTGGGATTTCTTTCTCTTCTTACCTTTTCCTACATTTCTAGTGTTGAGTTTTTTATTTCTTAGCTTAGATTAGAGCTTTATTTCCATTTAAATTCAGAATATCTTGTAGACATTATGGGTAGTGAGTAGTTTCATTTTGATTCTGGAGTAAGGGATGTAATATTTAGTTATTTTTGTGGATTTGAACTGGGTTAGTCCCAATTTAATGAATTTATGAGGTTTAATCCATTTCTTGTGTGCTTATTCACATGCTTAATGAAGGGCCCCATTAAGTTATGTTCTTAATCCTTGGTTGAAGCACCGAAAGGAGAAAACCAAGTGATAGTTAATCAAGAAATTGGACTTAATTAACTTAGATCTAGAAATAGACTAAGGGTTAAGAGGGTTTTAATAGATTGATTAAAGAACCTAATGGGTCTTGGTTAATTTTAACTCCACGAAAGTAGGATTAAGTTAATTAAGGCACTCTTTGTCTCACTCTTAAGAGTTTTCAAAGGATTTTAGAATTAATCTCCTTTAAACCCATAAATTTCATGGATTGGGCTAGCTAGGAAAAATCCCAAAATGACTTAAATATGAACCCTTAACTCCAGAATCGTCTTTCATCAATTATTGCTTGGAATTTTACTTTTGAGTGTTTAGTTTAATCTCATTTTATTAATTTTCATTATTATCAATTTCTTTATTTTGCGAATTATTAAATTAGTCATTGTTTGAATTTAGTTTTGCATTTTCATATCTTCTGCTTCAAATTCCTAAATTTCTTTTATTAATTTGATTAAAATACAATTTTAACATATTTTATTTTACATCAAAAATTCAATCATTAACACAACTCCTCGTGGGAACGATATCTTTTTCTATACTACTTGAATGACCCGTGCACTTGCGGTTGGGATACATCATATATATATAATTTTTTTTAAAAAAAAAAAACATGTATATATAGTCATTGAAGAAGAAATGTAATGTGAGGGAAAATTTACTCTAAATGAAGTAGAGAATTCATTCAAAAGTATTGAATCTCTATACATTCTTATTTCACTCGATATCTCTTTCATCTCTTCTTTAATGTCGCTTGTGTTTGAGCCTTCATCTTCCAACAATTTAAATTTAAATAAAAAAAATCTTAAATGCAGAGGTGTTTATGATTGTAATTCACATTTATTTATTATTAGGCTGACTGTTAGGCTTTGGGTCTAGTCTAGTTGGT